>NW_024704763.1:1529016-1742504 GCF_018977255.1 Callorhinchus milii | reverse complement strand
ACAGCTCCGGCCGCATGTCAGGGGGTGTGTGAGTGTATGTGTGTGTGTGTGTGGGGGGCGATTCCCACCCACACCCCCCCCACCAACCCCACACTCGCCCCCACCCCCCTCCGAGCCAGGAGACGGGACTCCACACCCGCACTCACACCCGCGCGGCTGTTGCGGAAGAAAAGGGCGACAGAAAAACTAAAGGACTAAAGGAGGAGAAGAAGAAGAGAGAAGAGAGAGATTGAGAGTGAGAGAGAAGAGAGAGAGAGAGAGAGAGTCGGGAAAGCCGCGTGGTGTCAGTCTGCCTCCAGTCTGTGTGTGACTGTCTGTGTCCCCCACACACCCCCTCTCTCTCTGTGTGTGACTGTCTGTGTCCCCCCCCCCCCCACACACACCCTCTCTCTCTGTGTGTGACTGGTCTGCCCCCCCCCCCCCACACCCCCTCTCTCTGTGTGTGTGTGTGTGTGTGACTGTGTCCGGCGTTGCTGATCGCTTCCACCTCTTTCCACCGCGATCTGTGGCCACACTCCCCGGGGGTCAGGGAGGGAGGGAGGGAGGGAGGGAGTTGGGCGGTTAGTCGGTTGGGTGGAGAAGACGAGGAGGAGCAGAGGAAGGGGAGAGGGGAGAGGAGAGGAGAGAGACAACATATCGAGAGAGAGAGAGAGAGAGAGAAACGACATCAAAGGGATTCTCCTCTCGGGATTTGTTACAGCGCTGAGAACCGGACACCGCATTCGCTACTGTTACTGATGTGAAACCCGCGCCGTGTTTTCTGTCCTCGGCTCCAGTTTGCATTCCCACTCTTTTCTTTCCTTTTCTTTTTCTTTCTTTCTCTTTCTCTCTCTCTCTCTCTCTCTCGCTCTCTCTTTCTTTCTTTCTCTCTTTTTCTCCTTCCTTCATCCTGAGCTGTAAAACAACACCAGCGATCACACCGCACCATTCGGGAGAGAGGAGGGGAGACAGAGAGAGGAGAGGGGGAGAGAGGGGGAGAGGGAGAGAGGAGAGGGGGAGAGGGAGAGGAGAGGAGAGGGGGAGAGGAGAGGGGGAGAGGGGGAGAGAGGAGAGGGGGAGAGAGGGAGAGGGGAGAGAGGGGGAGAGGAGAGAGGGAGAGGAGGGGGAGAGAGGAGGGGGGGAGGGGGAGAGGAGAGGGGGAGAGAGAGGGAGAGGAGAGGAGGGGGAGAGGGGGAGGAAGAGGAACACACTCTCTCTCTCTCTCCAGTCTTCCCCTCTTCCTCAATGAGTGGTATAGTTCCGCCGCCGCTGTCGGGACTTCGCTGCGCGGATCGCGATGTTTTCCGGAGGTTCGGGGCCGTGAGGTCGACCGCGGGGACCGAGTGAGTGAGTGAGTGAGTGAGTGAGTGGTGAACCTTCTGGTGGTGGCGGTGGCGGTGACTCCGGAGACCGGACCGGGAGGAGAGACCGAGAGACCGAGAGAGAAGAGGGAAATAAAACGATAACGATCGTGGATCAAAGTTCCTTTGGTTCCTTTTCTCTGGACGTTGGATATTGTGTGAATCATCTCATCGCTCGAGACAGAGACACCGAGAGAGAGAGTGTCAGTGTCTCTCTCTCTCTCTTTTATATATAAAACTGATTCAAACCCCCACTGTCCCCCTCTCTCTCCGGTGGAGGAGAGGGGGTTTTTGAGGGGAAGGGGTTCCGGGCGCTGTTTGGGGCTCTTAACGCGATCGAACGAACGAACGAACGACCGATCGATCGATCGATCGATTCGACAGAAGAGAAAGAAAGAAAGAAAAAAAAGGAGAAGAAGAAGGAGGAGGAACGTGTGCGTCTGATGTGCGGTGGGACAGCAGCTGAGAGAGCGATTAAGGAGGAGAGACCGGAGCGGTGCGGAGCGGAGCTGTGCGGTGCGGTGCTGTGCGGTGTTGTGCTGTGCGGTGCTGTGCGGTGCGGAGCGGAGCTGTGCGGTGCGGAGCGGAGCGGTGCGGTGCGGAGCGGTGGGATCAGAGCTGAGCCCCGGGGGCGCCGCGGGGCTATGAGGAGCGGTGTCGTGGCTCTCCCTCTACAGCACAAAGGGACTTAGTGCTTCTCAGCCCAGAGAGGGCTCATCGCTTTGTTCTTCCCCCACAACACTGGGAGTGGTTCCTGCTCTCCCCCCCCTCTCTGCCCCTCTCTCTGCCCCTCTCTCTGCCCCTCTCCCCCCTCTCTCTGCCCCTCTCCCCCCTCTCTCTGCCCCTCGCCCCCCTCTCTCTCCCCCTCTCTCTCCCCTCTCCCCTCTCTCTGCCCCTCTCCCCCTCTCTCCCCCTCTCTCTCCCCTCTCCCCCTCTCTCTCCCCTCTCCCCCTCTCTCTCCCCTCTCCCCTCTCTGCCCCTCTCCCCCCTCTCTCTGCCCCTCTCACACTCCCTCTCTCTCCCTCTCCCCCCTCTCTCTCCCCCCTCCTCCTCCCCCCCCTCCCGTGGATCCTCACTCACAGCGTTTTATTTTTTCTGACGAGGGCTCAAGACCCATTGATTGTGTTTCCAAGGATCAGGACTGAGCTCCTTGTGTCCCCCCTCTCCCCCCTCTCCCCCCCACTTCTTTCTTGCTCTGACCCCCCCCCTCCCCCCCCCCCCCTCCCCAGATACACTGCCCAAAAGATGTATCCTCAAGGGAGACACCCGGTAAGTTAGTTGTCTTACAGACTGGTTTGACTTAAGAACTTTGAGCGACTGGAGTTCCTATGTGTGTGTCGTATGTTTTTCGTGTGTCTGTGTGTGTGTATGTATGTTTTTCGCGCGTGTGGATGTGTTTTTCGCGCGTGTTGCGTGTGCGTTTGCGCGTGTTCTTCTCCTGTGTGCGCGCGCGCGTTCGCATGTATTGTGTTGTACGGGTCAAAGCGCTCTGGGACGTCATATAAATGCAAGTCGTCGTCGTCGTTGTCGTTGTTGTTGTGGTGGTGGTGGTGTGTCAAAAAAGGTGCTGCATCCAATTCGAATTGGAGGGATCGATTTGGGTGGGTGAAGTTTTAATAAGTGGGCGGGTGGGCGTGTGTTGAGGGTGTGGGTGGGTGTGAAAGCCGGTTCCTCGCGTGTTTTAGTTGTGGCGTTGTTTCTCTCTCTTTTTTTTAATCTCTTTTTTTTCTCTCTCTCTCTCTCTCTTGTCCAAATAACTCAGGCGCCTCACCAGCCCGCTCAGCCGTTCAAATTCACCGTGGCCGAGTCTTGCGACAGAATCAAAGAGGAATTTCAGTTTCTGCAGGCCCAGTATCACAGGTGGGGGCGTGTGGCTCTTAACGCCTATTTCTGTCTTAAAAGTTTCTTTCTTGTGTTGTGAGTGCGTGTGTGTGTGTGTGTAAAAAAAAGAGCGAGGTGGAAAGTGTGTGTGTGTGTGTGTGTCGCTCTCTTTTCACACATCACTGAATAAAGTCACTATGGCGATCAGATTTGAATAAAATAAAACACTTCCTCCCTCACCCGTAACCTCACGTGACGGCTTGTGGTGTTTTTAATACGCAACAAAAATAATTAGTGTATTATATATTTGTGCAAACTCACCATTTTTAGAGAAAAAAAACAGCTCCTCTCCTTGTTGTGATGGATGTTGGGTCAGTTCCTGGTTAGTTTGGTTAATATGATTACAACATGCAACCACACAAGCACACTCATACTGTATGTATATACACATGCACGCACAGTGTGTGTATATACACACACACAGTCTGAATTTGACACACTCTCTCTTACACACAGCTTAAAGATGGAGTGCGATAAACTTGCTAACGAGAAAACAGAGATGCAGAGGCACTATGTCATGGTAAGCGTGTGTGGTTTGTGTGTGGGTTAAAGTCAGATAATAAGAAAGGGAGGATGGGTGGGAGGGTGGCGGGGGGGGGGGGAGGAAGAGAGATGTATTGAGATTAATCTCTACTTTTTTTCAGGGTCTGAGCCAGGTGGTTACATTGCACCTCATTTAAAATGTGTTGATGTAGACAGGACAGGACAGGACAGGGGACCTACAAGAAGTCGGGAGGATGTCCCAAGGCACTGTGAAAGTGATGGCAGAAAGTGATAACTTTTAAATAATAATAATAAATCCTTGCATTCGATAAAGCGCCTTATCACATCCTTCAGACCTCTCAAAAGCTCTTCACGGAATATATTGTAAAGTGGAGTGACTGTGTTTAAAGTCCAGCTCATGAATATTATAGGCTCTTTAACGATTTTGTGGGGGTTAGATTAGCGGAGTTGCAGTTTTTAGTTCCTGAAACTTGCTTTCGCTGTTTCGGTTTTAAAGGAGTGTGTTGGGGGGAATGGGGGGAGAGCCAAGTTTAATGTAAAAGCAGTGTTAATTTCTGGGAGTTGAGTTCGAGCGAAAGTGGTTAGTGGTTAATCACTTGCCAAATATGTGTTGTAATTTTTCTTGTGTGTGTGATTTCTCTCTCTCTCTCCTCTCTCTCTCTCTCTCTCTCTCTCTCTCTCGTGCTCTCTCTCTCTCTCTCTCTCTTCCGTGTTTATGGATGAGAGCCAATGTTTGGATTAATAATGAGAGCAGGATTTGAGTAAACAGGTTACACACGTGTGGTCTGTGGTGGTAGCGATGATAGCTTCCGTGTGCACAAGTCTCTTTGCTGGGAATGTAAACCCAATGGCGGGCACTGGCAACAGACAAAAGCCAGAGTTCCTCCTTTGAACCGTAAAACAAATTAGCTTGAACAAATTAAAGGGCCATGGACAGAGAGAGGGGGGAGACGAGGGATGGGGAGAGGAGGGTAAAGGGGAAACCATATGGTTTATGTTAAGAGTATTTTTTTTAAAAAGATGCTTTGTTGTAATTCCTGCAAAATAGAGTAAATGTAGTGAGATGTTTTTTTTTTGCTCTTTTTATAATCTTTTGTGTAGTTTTTTTTGAGGATATTAAAGGGAGACACATGGGTTACAGGATAGGCTTTTTTTTAAAAAAAATAAGTGTACTGTATGTAGCGACATTTTATAATCCTTGTCTTTATTTCCCTCTCTCTCTCTCTCTCGCTCTTTCTCTGCTCCTTCCTTTCTTCCCAGTATTACGAGATGTCATATGGGCTGAACATCGAAATGCACAAACAGGTGAGTTTGCACCCCCCCACCCAAGAAAAAAAATCCACATTGTCAATCGTGTTTTGGAAAAGGGAAGGAGTGGGGATGGGGGACGAGGGGGGGGGGGGGGGTGGGGGGGGGGAATGAAAGGATAGCTGTAACAGCAAACTTTGTCATTTCTTTTGCAAACAAAAATAACCCGAGTTGTAATTTCACGGATTAAGCAGATGTGGGCAAGATTTATGTGGGTGCAGTTCATCAATTGACCACTATTTGGCGCTGTAACCCACCCCTGACTCGCTCAACGTCTGGTCTCCGGGCTCCTTCCAGCTGCGTACCCCTCCCTCACCCCCACCCCCACCCCCTCCCTCACCCCCACCCCCACCAACGCACAATCCAAACACTTATCCGTCTCCGGTTCCGGAATAACTGCGCAGAGTTGTACGTTCATAATTCGATGTGCAGTGAAGCTTTAATAACGTGACACTGAGTTCAGCTGTAAAATAAACAGTCACTACACTTTACAGTGAATCCTGCGACGCGCTTTGAGACGGCTCTTTAAAAAAAAAACCCACAGGTGATTTTCTTTGAAGAGCGAATCCACGAATGGGACAGGAACAATAATAACATTCCCTGTATTTGATACAGCGCCTTGTCACGTCGTCGAGATGTCTCAAAGCGCTTCGCGGAATCTATTGCAAAATGGAGTGACTGTATTTTGTGCTCTCTCAGAGAACAAAGGCCTTAATCTTTAAGGCCTTCGCTCTTTGAGAGGCTGCGATTTGATATGGATCTAATCTTTATTGAGTTTTTATTTTCTTGAAGCTGCATAAATTGTTCTTGCGGATTAGATGGGGTGGGGGGACGGGAGAGTATTGAATGTTGGGTCAGTTATGTGAGCCAGTGCAGCGACAGACTACAATCTGTGTCCATCGGTGTTGGCGAGTGGTACAGTCTGGTACAGATGGGGTTTATACTTTAATGCTGAGAAGGTGCCTAAAACACCAGCCTGATCTTACTCGCAACGCTCACTCTTTGTAAGGTAGGGCTTACAGTAATGCTATCCAGGCGAGTGGAGTGGGGGGGGATATCCGTGGACTTTGGTGTCCACGCCTTGGTTTAGAATCTGTCTGAGCTCTGCTGAATGATGTTGGCCGGGATTGTCTCACAATGTGGTGAGAGAAGCTTTCAGTCCACAGAGGGCATTGGGCAGGAGCCGGGCTGAGAGATCAAAGCTTGTAACTGCAGCTAATTTGCACTCGGGGAGAATTAAAATGAGAGTACTCGTAGCTCAGCGGTTACAGCACTCGCCTCGCGAGCGAGAGGACCTGGCTTCGATTCCCGGGCAGGGCAAAATCTTAAGCAAGTTTCCTCACTCCACACACACACACACACACACCTCTGTTTACCAAGCAGTAAGTAGGAACCCGGTTGTTAGATGATTGACGGATCGCATTACGGGGGTAATCTGTCAAAAAAAAAAATTGTTTGTTCCACAAACAGTCGTGGATTGGGTCACTCCCTCACCCACCCGAGAGAGAGAGAGAGAGAGAGAGAGAGTGTGTGTGTATGTGTGTGTGCGCACACTTGTGAAACTATAAGTCCTTACTCGTACGTCAATATGAGATGCTCAAACTACACGCCATGTCAGCATTCTCACATATCAACTCAGTGGCCAAAACTTCCACAATCGCAATGAAAGACATCTCCTATAATAGCCGGGCGCTCATTAAGAAATAATAAACGAACATAATTAATAATTAAAAGCTCTATGAATAAGGGCTTCTGATTCACGCTGTGTTAAAAAGGTCGCAATGATTTGTTGCATGTCTCAAAAAGGGCCAGAGGTGGTGTTTTCTCTGGTGTGGGGGCTGGAATGCGCTGATTGTACGGTGGGTGGGGGAGGCAGGGAGTGCCCAGAGGAAGGGCACATAGTTGTCTCAAAGGGAGGAATGAAGTTACTAAGATAGAACCAGATAATTTTTGGTCTCCTGTTGCTAATGATGTGTTTATGTTGCTGCCAGTGACCTGGGGCTGGGATTGGGAGTTGGGGCTTGTCTGGCCACTCGCTGTGTAACGCTGGGAGATAAGAGCTTGGTTTGCCCGGGTGTGGGCAGTGCAGAGCTGCTGACCTGTGCTGACATGTGGCTGACCAGGGAGGGAGGGGGGAAATGGGCAACGATGTCTGAATTGAGAGGCTCCTTAATAATTATCTTTACATTTGATGCAGCGCCTTATCACGTCGTTGAGACGTCTCGAAGCGCTTCACAGAATGCACTGCAAATTGGGAATTGTCGAATTAATTATATCAATCGGAATGAATGTATGATTGCTGGTGGGTGTAGTGACTGTGTGTTTTGCAGGCGAATACAGCTGCCAATCTGCGCATAGCAACATTCCACACTTTTGTAATAATTATTATTACTAACGAACACAATACGTTTGCTACAGCGCCCAGAAAAGTGCTGCTCAAGAGTTCTGCTGTTAAGGTGCAAGTGACTGTAGGTGACCTCCTCGATGCACTGTTGGAGGAATCTTGTTGAGCGCGAGTGCTTTTCCTGGAGTACTGACAGTGATGAGGCGAGCGCAGTGTATACACACTCCTCTCTGGCCTAAACATTGCAACGAGGCTTCCTTCCTGAAGGCTTGAGGCCCTCAGTGAATCTCCTGCCTGTACCAGGGCGAGTTCACAGCCATCAATAAAAGCCGCGCAGTATTTTGACTTTTCCAAGTGGAGCACTTTAAACCCCTGGTGTGGCCGATCTCACACAGCCAGACAGGAGAGAGAGAGAGAGAGAGACATAAACCAGGGCTCATCCTTGCAAATGCTTACTCTCTCTCTCCTCTTTCTCTCTCTTCTCTCTCTCCTCTTTCTTTCTCTCTCTTTTCATTTCTCCGTCCTCGCTTTTTTCCTCTCTCTCTCTCTCTCTCTCTCTCTCTCCGTGGATTAATTTCCGGGGGTAATAATCCCTTCCAAAAAAAAATAAAAAATTATTGGGCCCCTCAATCCACGACTGTCTGTGGGACGCTGCTGTGTGTAATTGGCTGCTGCCTTTCGCCCACGAAATACACAGTCACTCCACTTTGCAATATATTCTGTGAAGCTCTTTGAGAAGTCTCAACGACGGCTGGACCAGACGTTAAAATTGACGAAATTTGCTTTCTTTTTTCTTTCTCCCTCTCTCCCCACATACACAGACTGAGATTGCTAAAAGACTCAACACCATCTTGGCACAGATCATGCCCTTTCTTTCACAAGAGGTAAGTTTCCTTTGTTGCTGTGGTTGATGGTTGGGTCCTGGGTTGGCTGGGGTTGCTCTCTGTCGGCTTGTTCTTATCTCGGCCTTGCCGAGGTCTACAAAAAATAACATTGGTTAACAAATACCAGCGCCTTTCACGTAGTGATTTTTGGGGGGGGGGCGGGAGTGAAGGGAGGGAAGAGCAATTGGAAATAGTGGGCTTCGGAGACAACGACATTGAACCTCAATATCTCACCTGCACGGTGTCTGTCTTTCAGTATTTTTCTGGTTTCTGATTTGTGTTTTTTTTTCTCTCTCCCTCTCTGCCTTTTTTTTCTCTCGCTTTCTCTCTCTCTTTGTGTCTGTCTCCCCCCTCCCTACCCCCACTCTCGCTCCCCCTCTCCCTCAGCACCAGCAGCAGGTAGCCCAGGCAGTTGAACGTGCCAAGCAGGTGACGATGACGGAGTTGAACGCGATCATCGGGGTACGTGGAGTTCCCAATCTGCCTCTCACCGTGTGTATACCCTCTTCTTCCTCTTCACACCGCCATTCGTGGGCAATCGTGCAGTCAGTCTGGGAAAGGACGATGGCCTCAAACCACAAACATCCCCTCCCTCAGGTTCACCAGTTTGCCGAGACCAGAGTTCCCACCCCCCACCTTCCCAAGCCTGGCCGGGGAATTGCCTCCTTTCAGCGACTGACTGAGCGATTGGTCCCGACCGGCCACGTGTTTTTACCGTAGATAGATTGATTGATTGATTGGTTGATTGATTGATTGATCGAGTTGGATGGATGGATTGATATACATTTGAGGGGTGCGATCACTGTAGCCAGTGCCGGGATTGAAGGTGACCATCTGTTGGGGCTGTCAAATGATAGCGGAGGAGAATATTGGACTAAAAGGAATTCAATGAATGGCTCAAACCAGCGTTTTGTCCAATTTTCACCCACAAAACACGCAGTCAATTCCCTTTACAGTGTATCCTGTGAAGCGCTTTGAGACGTCTTGAAACGTGATCAGGCGCTGGATCAAATGCAAGGATTATTATTATTTGTCAACTAAACCGTGAAGTCTCTCCCCTTCGCCAGCTGCAGTGAGGAAGGCAATCTCTACCCTCTGATCCCCAGGATTCTCATTTTAAAGCTTTTAAAGGTTTTCGTTTTCGGTGGTAATGGGAAGTGGCGCGAGAGACTATAAAAAGTTGCGGTCAGATTAGCCTCCCCTTTAAAGCAGTCCAAGAGAGGCTCAGAGGCAGGTCACGGCAGCTGGAGGGAGATATTGCAATTCAATTAAGGCAAATGAACAGAGCCTGTGACCCCCGTTTTAGGGTAATTGCTTCCTCCGATCAAACTGAATCCAACTGCTGACATGTCATTGAAGCTCACAGGCATTCAGGCGTTTGCTGCTGTTTAGTAGCGGTTAGCGCACGCGCCTCGCAAGCGAGAGGACCCGGGTTCGATTCGACACACGCACACACAATTGGCGGATCGCTTTCTGGGGGTAATAATTCCTCCAAATGAAAAATATCTTTTAAAAAATCTAATAATAATTTGGTCACTCACTCAATCCACCATTGTTTGTGGGACGCTGCTGTGCGCAATTGGCTGCCACTTATTTATTTATTTATAAGATAACTTGTTTGGGTTGTGATCTGATCACCAGACACTTTGGTGGGGTGTGGGGTGGAAACAGCCTGAAGAGAGAGCCTGTGATCTCAGTTGTGGGTGGTTGGAGTAGTTCTGCAGCCGGCTGACTGTGCTGACCTGACTCACCCCATAGCCTCAGGCTGACTAAACAGTCTGTAGTTGTGCAATGGGTGCGTCAAGTTGATTTAACCCACCGCCCGCCTGTCTACCCGCCATTTTCCCCACAGCTCTTGAGCTCTGTGCCCTGCTAAGCTCTGCGCTGCTGTGTGGGGGGAGGCCTGGGCAGTTGTTGTGGTCAGTCCGCCCTTTCCACGACTAAACTTTTGGGCAGCAAAGAGCCGGCGTTCCGGGGGCGAGGAATGATGGCAACATGACGGTCACTAAGCTTCCCAGGAAGTCCACGGCCCCTCATCCCCCGACTCGTGAGCGCAGACTCCGATTTCCTTTTCTCTCTCTCTCTCTCTCTCTCCCTTTCCCATTCTCTCATTTTCTCGTTCTCTCCTTTTTTTATTATTTTTTTAATCTCTGTCTCTCTCTGTTTTCTTTCCTCTCTCTTTCTCTGGTCCATCTCTGCCTCCCTCCCTCCCTCCCTTCCTCCCGGGCAATCAGATACCAAAATAAACCCCAGTCTCCTGTGAATCAGATGTTGGCTGACGCAGGGCAGTGCAATGGTGAATTATCGCTGCATTCTTCAGTCTAAGTAAATAGCCACATCATGTGCTCAGTCAGGGCAGTCATGTCTTCTGCATGTCACATGGAGCCAACACATTGCATCACAGTCAGTATTGTGCTCGTAGGGGGTGTGGGGTGGGGGGGGGAATGCAGTAGAGACTTTACCACCCCCTTGTGGTACTGTAGCCTCGTGCAAAGGTTATGGTTTGAGTGGGGGTAAGGGGGAAAGGAATGGGAGTAGATGGAATTGGGGGGGTGGGGGGTGGAGGTTAGTTGCTGACAGCCCTCAACTGATGTCGATCCAAATTCCTCGCCATTTCGAGTCGATGTAAAATGTGTTGTGTTTTTTTTTTTAAAAAATGGGTTCGAGGAACACTGAAACTTCTTTAAACAAATTATTTGATGTTTGTAAAAGTAAGAATTTTTTGCTTTTGCGTTGTGTGTGTGTCGTATGGAGGTTAGGAGGTGTGTGTGTGTGTGAGAGGTGTGTGTGTGTGTGTGAGGTCAGGGTGTATTTGGTGTGTTTGAGAGAGAGAGGAGTTGGGATGTGTGGTGCGGGTGTGTGTATAATAATAATAATCCTTGCATTTGATATAGCGCTTTTCACGTCGGGAGGACGTCCCAAAGCGCTTCACAGAACACACTGTAAAGTGAATTGACTGTATATTTGTGGGCGAACGCGGCAGCCAATTGCGCACAGCAATGTCCCACAAACAGTCGTGGATTGAAAATGACCAATTTATTATTGTTTTGGGTTTTGGAGGATTATTATTAGGCTCTGTGTGGAGTAAGGAAACTTGCCTGTGGGTCAGGTCGGTATGAATGGTGAGGGTTTGTGTGTGAGGAGGTCAGGGTGTGTCAGTGACGTGGAGGTCAGGATGAATGGGGAGACGGTGTGTGAAGTTAAGGTGTGTGTGGTTAGGGTGTGTGTGTGTGGGTACTATTGAGCTCAGGGTGAATGGGGAGTGTGTGTGACGTCAGTGTGTGAGAGAGGTGCATATGTGTGTGGTATGGAGGTCTGTGCGTGTATGACATGTGTAGGTCGGGGTGATGGAGAGGGAGGGTGTGTATAAGCGTGTGTGTGTGTATATTGAGGTCGGGGTAAATGGGGTGTGTGAGTGAGGTCTGTGAGAGAGGTGCGTGTGAGTGTGCGTGTGGTATGGAGGTCAGTGTGTGTGTGTGTGGGTCAGGGTGAGAGGTGTGTGTGGGGTCAGGGTGAATGGGGAGGGGGTTACTTTAACCGATAACCTCTGAAAATGTTTTTGTTTAATTTCCCAGCAGCACCACATTATCTACCCACCTTTCATGGTTAGTCCGTCGCTCCTGAAATCTCTTTTTTTTTCTCCCCCCACCCCCCCCCCCCCCCTTTCTCTCTCTCTCTCTCTCTCTCTCCCTCTCTCTCTCTCTCTCCGCTGCGCGCATGCTGACCGTGTGACTGACTGAGCGACTGTGTCTGCAGGGCAGCCGTGCATGCCCGCCAGCAATGCCGCTTCACCCCCTCAGGCCGCCGTGAAATAACCCCCACATCAGCAACCCCGGCCGCTGAGCTTCTTAAAGAGGCAGTGTCCCACGTCCCACTCCTCTCCTGCTAGCTATCGCAGTTTGATTGACATTAGCACAGGACCCCCCCCCCTCTCTCTCTCTCTCTCTCTCTCTCGTTTACCCCTGGCCTCGTTGGATGATCCCCAGCGCTGACCCCAAGCTTTGCTTCCGAGGCATTTCGCTATTTTTTTCCCCCTATTTTGTCCCAGAGCAGCTCAGGGCATATTGTGAGCGGACGTCAACCGTTAGTTTGGGAGGAGGGAGGGGTTAACCAGATGTGCCGGTCAAACTGGTTCGGTGCAGACAGAAGGGAATTGGTTTGGGGCACGGCAAGGAACCTTAATAACCTCTTGTTTTTAGGGCCTTGACCTCCTTTGCCTCCCCCACACACACACACACACACCACCATTGCCTGAACCACCCAAGCGATTAGCATCTCAATAGACAACCCCAACCCCAATTACAGTACAGATTCTCTTCCTTACCCCACACGCCTCTGTTTACTCAGCAGTGAGTAGGAACCCGGTTGATAGTTGATTGGCAACGCTCCTAACCTCTGGAACTCTCTCTCTCCCTTCTCCCTCGCTCATTTTTGGCAGGGAGGGTGGTCTCTGGCTCATTGTGGTGAGGGCTTGATGGTCGTTAAGCCTGGCACAAACCCGTAATGGAGTGGGTGAGGGGGTGAAGGCCATAACTTGGTGACTGTTCTCTCTCTTGAATCAGTTCAGGCTCGACTTGACTGTCTGTGACTTACACCTTTAATGAACCTCCTGCCACTGTTTTTTTCTCCCCCCGTCCACCAACCCCCACACACACACACACACACGCTCCCACTCCCCCCTCAGCCCCACACACACGCTCTCTCTCCCTCCCCCTCCCCTCCGCCCTAAACGGGACCCTGGATGCTTTTTCAAGGTTGTTTTTGGAGTTGAGGTACAGGTCAGCCATGATCTCATAGAATGGTGGAACAGGCTCGAGGGCTGAATGGCCTCCTCCACTTCCTATGTTCCAATGTTTTATTTTTGCGACATTTTTCCTTTTTTTAAAAAAAATCTGATTTAAAAAATGTTACTCATGGGATCTTTCCCTCTCTCTCTATCTCTCTCTCTCTCTCTTCCCTTTGTATATTTTGCTGCTGTCGCCCTCCTCTGCCTTCCTCTTCCTCCCTCCATCTTGCTCCTCTCTCCATCTTCCTCTTCCTCCTCCTTGCCGGTTGTTTTCCCACCAACGTCCCTCTGCTCTTGGTTTCCTCACAGCAGCAGCAGCTACAAGCCCAGCACCTGTCCCACGCCCACGCTCCGCCTGTCCAGCTTCCCCCCCACACCTCAGGCCTGGCCCCCCAGGGCATCCCATCCGTGGTGGGGGGAGCCTCGGGTCTGCTCGCCCTGTCCGGGGCACTGGGCAGCCAAGGCCATCTGTCAGTCAAGGACGAGAAGAACCACCATGAGCTGGATCATCGAGGTGAGCGGTCAGGGTGGGGGATGAGGGTTTTTGGGGGGATGAGGTGTCGGGTTGGTTTGGGGTGATGGGGGGGAGGTTGAGGGGTCAGTGTAGGGGTGAGGGACCGGATGGAAGGTGGGACCTGCTATAGACTTAATGACGGAGCTCCCCTGACGGGGCTAGTTATTCTTGGGGTGGGGTGGGTGGGTGGGTGAGGGGGGGGTTGTTGGTAATATTCAGCCGAAGATTGTGCAATATTTACTTTGGGATAAAATTGGGATTTGCTGATCTGGAATGAATTCCTGTCTGTACAAGTGTACAAGTTGCTTTGAGCAGCCGGTGTCTGGGGGAGGGGGTTAACGTCAAAAGTTTTTGTTTCTTTTACTAACCATTTTACTATTATCTGGACTCATTCTCTACCCCCCCCCCACCCCACCCACCTCCTCGCAACTCGATTGCTGTTACCATGATAACCCGACACCCTCCTCACTGGGCTGTTGTGATGTCCTCCCCACAGACCGGGACTCCAGTGTGGTGAGTCACAATAACGCGCACACACCCACCCGCCCGCCCCGTCACACGCTCACACACTTGAGCGTATGCAAAGCCGTGCACGCGCACTCTCACACACGCCACATACACGCTCTCATGCACACGTACAAATGCATGTGCACAAACACTCATATGTATGTGTACAGGCAAATGCACACACATGCACTTGGAGCTGGAGAGGAGACATTTTCTCTTAGAGGGGAACATTCTGTTCCTGCTCCTTGTTTAGGGAGCCGTGGGGTGTGGGGGGGTATGTGTAGTGGATGTGTTGTATATGTGTGTGTGTGTGTGTGTGTAAGTGGGGGTATAGATGTGATGCACACCCTGCTGGACTGTGCTAAGTGGCCCTGGGCTATGCCAGGCTGTGCTCTGCCTGTCTCTCTGGCTGTGAGAGGAGTATGAGATCGACGGGAAGCTTTGTGATGGCCTGGAGTTCCTGCTGTGCGTTTGTGTTTCGAGTGAGCGAGTGCGATGAATGTGTGCACTCAGGGTTGAAGGAATAAAAATCCCCTGGTGATTAAGAAGCCATTTTATCGTTGATCGGGACTGTTCTGTTAACCAGGGTCAGGCTGACGAGGGGCGTTGGGGGCTTGTTCGAGTCTTGTTCGTGTGACGAGCTGATGTTTAACTCTTACAGAATCTCTCGCTTCCGCCTGGCTTCTCCTGTTCATCTCCCTCGCCCCTCACTGGCCTTCCTCTGCCTCAGAGCTCGCAACTGGCCCCCAGCCCGGCTCGGGCTATACGCACCCTCCTCCCCTGCCCCCTCTTTAATTCTGAGAGGTCGGGGGGGGAGTGATCGGTGGGTGGGAGGAAGCATGGCTTCTTTTCAGGCCTTTACCCTGCTCAGTTTTTGCAAGAACCTTTTTTTCTCTCTCTCTCTTTTCTCCCCTCCCCGTCCCCCGTCCCCCGTCCCCCACGCCACAGAGGTTTAGAAATCAATGGGTTGGTGTTTAATGGAGGAAGGCGGCTGATTAGCGAATATCGTGAAAGGCACCGTGTGAACGTAATGTGTTGTTGTTGTTGTTAAGTCGGGCCCAGCCTCGTGTTGTGGTTTCCAGCCAAGTCCCTTTTCTCTCCCCTTTGTGCAGCTGAGTCGCTGAGAGGTTTCTCTGGGAGCATCTGAATAGGTGGCTGCAATCCTCCTTGTTTTGATGCTTTCGTCTCTCTCTCTCCCCCCCCCCCCCCCGCCCGCACGCTCTCCTCTCCTCTCCGCCCTTTGTGAAGGAGTTCAATGACTGTGCATCTGTTCGGAGCGGTTGAGCTTTGATGCAACACTTGTAGTCTTAAGTGGCTGTCGATTCGATTCAAAACAGATCTTTTAATCCCTGCCTAACCCGCCTCTTTAACAAGGCTTTTTTGGAGGGGGTGGGGGGTGTGGGCGGGGGTTGCAAATGTGGGAATGTTATGTGCACAGATCTGTCCTCATTCTCTTCCCACACACACCCTTCTTGCTAACCGCCCTCCACCCCCCCCCCCCCCCCACGCACACCCCGTTCAGGAACTGTACAGAAAGGGGTTGTTAAATCACGGCTAATCCCCGTCAGCCCTGTAGCATCCCGGCTCTCCTTTGTTCTCAGTCGCCGCTTAAGACATTCCCCTGATTTATACATCCGGCCTCGTGGTTTGTATCTGTATCTGTGTGTGTGTGTGTGTGTGTGTGTGTGTGTGTGTGTGGTGGGGGTGGGTGGGGTGGGGTCACTTTACGGTATATTCTGTGAAGCGTTTTGAGATGTCGCGATGACGTTATATCAAATGCAAGGATTATTATTATTATTATTATTCTGCAAATTGGTTCATGTACGAGCTCGCTGTTTAATCTCCCCACACACACACACACACACACACACACGGTGCTGCTCTCAGATCTCCCCCTCCCCCCACCCCTGGTGTTGTACAGCCATCGCTCTGCCCGGCCCTCTCATCCGCTCCTCTTGTTTTTCGCAGAATAACTCCGTGTCTCCGTCAGACAGCCTGAGGCCTGGAGACAGGAGCCGGGGCTCCGCGGACTACATGGAGGCCAAGAAACGCAAGGTGGAGGAGAAGGAAAACATGAGCAGATACGTAAGTCTCTTCCCCCTCCGCCCCCCACCCCCCACCCCCAGTCCAGCCCCTCATACCAGCCTGGCACTCACTCACTCACTCACTCGCTTTGCCTCTGGGTCATAAAGTTGTGGCTTCAAACCCCCAGATCGTGGCTTCCAGGTCGAGGGCAAAAACTACTGATGGGGGGCGGGGGTGGGTCGCGGGGGTGGGTGCGGTGGTGGGAGGATCTGATGCTGATCAGACTGACGTGGGTGTAACTAGTGCTGCTCTCCTCTCTAGGACAGTGATGGAGACAAGAGTGATGACTTGGTTGTGGACGTTTCAAACGAGGTAAAGGCCTGCCTCCTCCCTCTGCGCGCGCTTGCGTGCTCGTGCGTGTGCGGCTGGCCGACGAGACGTGTGAGACGCGTGTGTGATTGTGTGTGACTCGGTCTCTGTGCGGTGGTGACTGGGCTGTGCCAGTCAGTGACTGCTGTGCCGGGTGGCCTGTGTCTGTCGTGTCAGTCGTCTGCCTTGTCGGGGTGGGGGGTGTGGACCAGACGGTGACCGTGTTGTTGTGTTTTGCCGGCAGGACCCGGCCACTCCTCGGATCAGCCCGGCACACTCCCCCCGGGAGAACGGGGTGGACAAGCCCCGGGGGATGAAGAAAGATGCTCCCAACAGCCCCGCCTCAGTCGCCTCCTCCAGCAGCACCCCGTCCTCCAAAACTAAAGACCTCGGTCACGTAGGTACAGCGCAAACTCCCCCCCCCCCCCACCCACACACACACCACTGCTCCACCCCCTCCCCCCAACTTGTAGGTACAGCAGCTCCATTCCATTGGGGAGTCCTGCAGCTCAGTGGTTAGAGCCCTCGCCTCGCAAGCCAGAGACGTGGGTTCGATCCCCCGGGCAGAGGGAAACGTTGGGCGAGATTCCTTACTCCACGCACAGCGATGCTCCGGTTGTTAATAATGTATGTTTTTCTGTACAATCTTACAATCCTGCTGTCCGGGGCCTGAGGCTGGGGGTGGGGTGAGGGGTGGGGGGTGGGATATCCCGGCTTCGGGGACAGTTACTGGGCACTAATCACCATCCTCTTCCCCCTCAGAACGACAAGTCATCGACGCCCGGCCTGAAGTCCAACACGCCCACCCCCCGGAACGAGGCACCCACCCCCGGCACCAGCTCCACACCAGGCCTCAGGCCCATCCCAGGCAAGCCTCCCGGCATGGAGTCCTTAGGTACATACACTCATACATACACACAGATACACACACGCACAACCCCATATACACACACATATACACACACAGGCCTATATATATATATACACACACACAGGCCTATATACACACGCGCACACACTAACACGCTATATGTGTACACACACACCTCTCCCAGCGCCAGTGCTTGTTGTTAATGACTGCTTCTTTTGGTGAGTGTGGGCAGGGGGTGGAGGTCATATCGGTCAGTTCGGTTGGACACTGGACGGAGAATAACATGTGGGGTGGGGGTAGGGTTGGGATCTCAGACCAAAAAATTGTCGGGGGCAGAAAGAGCAAATCGTGTGTGTGTGAAATGATTCAATATTGTAGCAGAGAGAGAGAGCGCGAGTTCCCTCCGGTTTCTCTCACTCCCCCCTCCCCACCTGATGCTGAATGTTGTGCTGCGTTTGATCCCCAGCCCCCGCCCTGCGGACGCCCATCTCCATCGCCGGCTCCTACGCACCGTTCGCCATGATGTCCCACCACGAGATGAACGGGGCACTGACCAGCCCTGGGGGCTACCCTGGGCTCCACAGCCTCTCCCCCCAGATGAGTGCCGCGGCCTACCGAGCCCCCATGGTGAGCTTCGGAGCTGTACGTAGACAATCTTACCCACTTTCACTGCTCAGTTGCGTTACCGGAAATTATTTCCCACGTCCGCACTGTGTGACTTCACTGACCCACACCCCCCACCTCTCTCCCGCCCCCACTCCCTCCTCTGCCCTCTCCCCACAGGTCAGCTTTGACCCCCACTCTCACATGAGAGCTTCAGGGCTGCCATCAAGTCTGGCTTCCATCCCAGGAGGAAAACCGTAAGTCGCCTTTTGATTCAGAATTTCAATACAGTCGGGGAGGGGGGATGTGGTGGGTGGGAGGGGGTTGATGGAGGGGGTCAGTGAGGATGTTAAATGCTGTAAACGGGCATTGAGGGAGAACTGCATGGCCTTGACTTTGTTTACTAGCTGATAAGGCCGAGTGGAGGACAGTGAAGTTATACAATCAGATATATATGAGTTTTACTGTATAAGAGTCCTGTAGCTCAGTGGTTAGAGCACTCGCTTTGCAAGTGAGAGACCTGAGTTCAATCCCAGGCAGAGGGCGAAACCTTGGGCAAGTTTCCTTACTCCACACAGAGCCTAATAATAATCCCTCCAAAACCAAAAACAATAATAAATTGGTCATTTTCAATCTACGACACTTTGTGGGACATTGCTGTGCGCAATTGGCTGCCGCGTTCGCCCACAAATATACAGTCAATTCACTTTACAGTGTGTTCTGTGAAGCGCTTTGGGACGTCCTCCCGACGTGAAAAGCGCTGTATCAAATGCAAGGATTATTATTATTATAAGAGTCAAATCCCTTTACAATATCCTCTGAAGAGCTTTGAGCCATCTCAGGGATGGGATATTAAATGCTATTATTATTTTTTTATTATTATCATCGTTAAGTCAAATTCCCTGATGGGCCCCTCTCCTGACATGCTGTCTCCCCAGGGCCTATTCCTTCCACGTCAGCGCGGACGGTCAAATGCAGCCGGTGCCGTTCCCTCCGGACGCGCTGATTGGGCCCGGGATCCCACGTCACGCCCGGCAGATCAACACCCTGAGCCACGGGGAGGTGGTGTGCGCGGTGACCATCAGCAATCCTACCCGGCACGTCTACACCGGCGGCAAAGGTTGCGTCAAGATCTGGGACATCAGCCAGCCCGGCAGCAAGAGCCCCGTCTCTCAGTTGGATTGTCTGGTGAGCAGAACCTTGTCCTACAGATCGTGTCCAGCAGGAAGTAGGAACTCAGTTGTTAGTAGATTGGGGGGGTGGGTGGGTGGGGGGAGTTGCTTTCCCGGAGGAAAATAAATAATCCCTTAAAAAAATCCACCACTGTTTGTGGGGACGCTGGTGGGCGCAATTGGCTGCCGGGTTTCGCCCACAGAAGACAGTCACTACACTTTACAGTATATTTTGTGAAGCACCTTGAGACGTCTCGAAGACGTGATGAGGCGCTGGGTCAATTATGTCAATTGCGAGGGGTTATTATTGAAACCACGGAATACCTGCCTTGAAATAACAGCAGGGTCTGTGTCTCTTGTGTGTCTCTCTCTCAGAACCGGGATAACTACATTCGATCCTGTAAGCTGCTGCCTGACGGCCGGACCCTGATTGTGGGGGGGGAGGCCAGCACGCTCACTATCTGGGACCTGGCCTCGCCCACGCCCAGGATCAAGGCTGAGCTGACCTCCTCGGCTCCCGCCTGCTACGCGCTGGCCATCAGCCCCGACGCCAAGGTCTGCTTCTCCTGCTGTAGTGACGGCAACATCGCAGTGTGGGACCTGCACAACCAGACGCTCGTCAGGTGAGGGGTCTGGGGGGGGGGGATGGGGGGCGAGAGTCTGGCGCTGTACAGTAAAACTCACTGTCGTCTGATCTTCATAAATCGTATAAATACACATCGTATTACAAGGCGAAACGTTGGGCAAGTTTCCAGCCAATTGTGCCCAGTCGTGTGGGTGGATGAGCGTGTGGGTGGGTGAGCGTGTGGGTGGGTGAGCGTGTGGGTGGGTGAGCGTGTGGGTGGGTGAGCGTGTGGGTGGGTGAGTGTGTGGGTGGGTGTGCGTGTGAGGGAGAGTGGAATAACGGGCCCAATATGAAGCAGCTGAGGCACATTGGAGCCTCATTGCTGGGGCTCAAAACCTCACTGGCCTGAGGACCATCTCCAGTCGTGTCCGTGCTGCCAGGGGACAAAACGTTAGCGTCCGGCCATCTTGTGAATGGACTCTTTCTCTGGAATACAAATGTCATTTGTTGTTGTTGTTGTGAACCAGGCAATTCCAAGGCCACACAGATGGCGCCAGCTGCATAGACATCTCACACGACGGCACAAAGCTGTGGACGGGCGGCCTGGACAACACTGTGAGGTCCTGGGACCTCAGGGAGGGACGTCAGCTGCAACAGCACGACTTCACCTCACAGGTGGGGGCCGGGGTCTGTGGAGGGAGTGGCGGTTGGGGCTGTACATGTCTGTGCATTTGCAGGGGTGTGTGTGTGTGTAGGGGAGGCTGTGTATGTATGTGTGAGTGTGCGAGGAGCCTGTATGTGTGTGGCCTCTCTGTATGCGTGGAGGGGGGTGGGTGCTGTGTGTGTGTGTGCGCTCGCTGACCCCTGCCCTGTGCCCACACAGATCTTCTCTCTGGGTTACTGCCCCACGGGCGAGTGGCTGGCTGTAGGGATGGAGAGCAGTAATGTGGAGGTGCTGCACCACACCAAGCCCGACAAGTACCAGCTTCACCTGCACGAGAGCTGTGTGCTGTCACTCAAATTCGCCTACTGCGGTGAGTGGTGAGCCATGAGGTGGGCGGGGGGGGGGAGACTGGGGAGTGGGGGGCGAGACTTTAGCAGGGTGGCAGAGACCAGCAGAGAATGTAGGGGGTGGGGGGGCAGAGGAGCAACAGGGGCTGCTGATGTTTCTAACGCCCGATCTGTCTGCTGTCTTTAGGCAAGTGGTTTGTTAGCACCGGCAAAGATAACCTGCTGAATGCTTGGAGGACGCCATACGGTGCGAGTATATTTCAGGTGAGAGATGAGAGACGTTTTCCTGTCGAGGCCTTTGAGACGTCTCGAGCCCCTAATAAGGCGCGATATCAAACACAAGGATTAGTATTAAACCTGAGTTGGACTACCCTGAATCTCTCTCTCTCTTCTCTCCCCCCCACAGTCGAAGGAGTCCTCCTCTGTTCTAAGCTGTGACATCTCGGCTGACGACAAGTACATTGTGACGGGTTCGGGTGATAAGAAAGCCACGGTGTACGAGGTGATCTACTGAGCGCAACTTACCCACCCAGTGACGGGGGTCCGAGGGTCTGGGACTCCGGAGTTCAGGGCTCGCCCGACCTGCCTGTGGGCGGGAGGGGGAACAGGAGGAGGAACCGCACGTTGAATACGGCCAGCGGAGACCCCAACCCCCCCCACCCCTCCCCTCGTGGAAACAAGGCTGGTGCGAAGGACCTTCCGAGTCTCACAGACTCCAGTCTCTTTGTGGCTGTAAAGAGATGGCATCGCTGAGCTGATCTGGGGATATTTAAGTGCTTTTTTTTAACCCCCCCCCCCCCACCCATGAACTTCGAGGCTTAAAATTGAAGGCCGGCCTGCTTCTTACCTGACAATTCTCTGCCCCCCCCATTATAAAAGGACTGTGCTGTGTGTTAGATCCGTGAAGAAAAGGTGCTTTTGCGTTTGGGATGGAGACGATGGCTGTTCAACCCCTGCCCTCCCCCCCCCCCGCCCCCGGGTGCTTACGGAGTTGGTGGTTGGATCTCTGGATGTATCGCTGGTGAGGATTGTGCAGGACTCATGCTGTTCCCCGCCACCGGCTGTGCTCAGGAAATGTGCCGGGAAGAACACGTGGATTTGGGAGAGTGTTGGCCGCTGAGCCCAGGAGAACACGGCTTCCGATCCTCCCAAATAGGCCCGGAGCGGAGAATCTGAGCTGTTCTGGATGTTTCTACGGTTCCCGTGCATTGTGTAGAACATTCCGGTCCTTTCTGTGTACATACGTTCCGATTCCGGAAGCCAAACGGGCAGTTTTACTTCCCCCCCACTCCCCTCCAACCCGCCAACAAACAATATTGATTTGACTGGCAGTCAATCATCTCTGAGCCTCACGAGAGGGAGGATCCGGAATGGTGGGGGGGCCCAGGACGGGAGGGGGACCATCTCATCCCCAACCTGATAACCAACTGAATAGTCACAGCCAACTCTTGAGTAGAGCGAGAAAGGGAGACACGCTCTTGGTCTCCATTAAGTACAAATCTCTTGGGCTTGGAGTGGGAGGGAGGGGGAGAGAGAGAGAGAGAGAGTGTGGGTGGGGGGTGAGAGGAGAGAGAGAGACTGCAAAACGGGGAGCAGAATCCTTGCCTTTCTCCTCTCAAACCTTTACATCTTCACACCACACACTTCTCCTCAATGACTTCCATAGCGGAGCCGTGTGCCGTGTGAGTGAAACGTTACTCCCGGGATTTAAAGAGTAAAATCCACACTGTGATTTTTCTTTAAGGAAAGTTAATTTTTTTCCCCCCCTCCCCACCCCTCCTGAGGTGATTATTGTAACTTTTCTCCCCCTTTGCCCCCCCCTCCCCCTCCATCCCCACAAAAGTTTGGTGAAGGACTTGCCAATTTTGAGTGTAAATAATACTCAAAAAGTTTTTAATCGAACATTTTTTTAATATATTTAAAATGCAAAAAAAATCTTGAGTTGAAATTAATGTACAGAGGCTGAGGCTCGGGATACACACAAACCACTTGGGGCGGTGGGGGAGAGGTGTTTTTTTTGGGGGGGGGGGTAGCAATGACTGGGAGTCAGAGAGGGAGAGAGATTTTATGTCTCGGGGGCTGGGGGGGGGGGTCACGGAGACCTGATATGTAGCAACTTTGTGATTCAAAAAATGTACAGTTAATAATTCAATAAAGCTTTTTAAGAAAAACTAAACGCACACGTTTCCACGCGGTGGTTTGGAGACTTGTTATTATAATAATAATTTAATATTTCATACAACGCCTTATCGCGGCGTCTGGATATCTGGATGTGTGGAGTCAGTCCCGTAACGTAGTGGTTAGTGAGCTCGCCTCACAAGCCTGAGGACCCAGGCTCGATCCCCGGGCAGGGCAAAACCTCAGGCAAGTTTCGTTACTCCACACGTCTCTGTTTATCTCGCAGTAAGTAGGAACCCGGTTGTTAGTTGATTGGCAGATTGCTTTTTGGGGGTAATAATCCCCACAAAAAAAATCGTTTAATCCATAACCGTTTGTGGGACACTGCTGTGCGCAATTGGCTGCCACGTTTCGCCCACAAAGTAGAGTCACTCCACTTTACAATACATCCTGTGAAGCACTTTGAGACATCTCGACGACATGATATCAAATACAAGGTTTATTGTTTTAATTAATCCTTGCATTTGATATAGCGCTTTTCACGTCGGGAGGACGTCCCAAAGCGCTTCACAGAACACTGTAAAGTGAATTGACTGTATATTTGTGGGCGAACGCGGCAGCCAATTGCGCACAGCAATGTCCCACAAACAGTTATAGATTGAAAATGACCAATTTATTATTGTTTTTGGTTTTGGAGGGATTATTATTAGGCTCTGTGTGGAGTAAGGAAACTTGCCCAAGGTTTCACCCTCTGCCTGGAATTGAACTCAGATCTCTCACTTGCAAAGCGAGTGCTCTAACCACTGAGCTACAGGACTCCCTCCATAATAATTGTTATTATCTGAAAGCGCTTCCCAGATTTACCGTGTGGCGGAGTGATTCGAGCGGTTTGGGGGTGTTGGTGTTGGTGGTGGGGGAGAAAGGAGGGGAGGCAAGGCTATAAATAATGTTATATTAAATGTTCCCAGCTCATGCTGGCGTTGTGAAAGATGGGATTTGTGAGCGTGAGATTGTCAGTGCTGTTTATCTGCTGTCAAATCTGTTTGAACGTGTTTACTCAGAGAGAACACAAGCTTGACACCCTGCCGCTAATGCAACTAATTCTGTTTAATTAGCTGTCTCGCACAGTAATTACCAGCTACACAGATAAACGTTGTCTCAACCAATCACCCTCTTACACACCAAATCCATTGACATCCGTCTCTCCTTCACCAGCCAGAGTTCTTCCCCAATTTAAGGTGTCCTCAAAATACATTTACCTGAATTAATTTGGGGGAAATTCTCCCACTCAGCTCCTGTTATCCCTGCAAGCCAAAGCCCGAACAAGTAGGGTGGTCCTGGCCGGATAAGCAATGGGAAAGCTTGCCAGACAGTGCTCACAATGGCAGGCTATGTGGGTTTAGCTGGTTAGACTCCAGCAGTTGTCTCAACTCCCCCGCACCTGGGTTGTTAAGGATTTATAAGTTGTTAAGGATTTATAACTAGAAACTCACTGGCCTGTCCCAGGGCCTAATATAAAGCACTTCCAGGTCAAGTCAAAGAGACTCCAGGGTGTTGCTGTGGATGGAAGCTTTATCCTACACAATGGGGCTCCTTGACAGGTGAGCTGACATTTTCTCTCTCGAGTATTTGTTTGGTTTAGTTATTTCCCTCTGTTTTCATCCTCGCCTGAGGAAGGGATGGTGCCATTGGCACTGCAACAGGTCACTTTGCTGGGAAACCTCGTTAACAACCTGACCCTCCCTCAAACTCCTGACCTGAAAGATTCTGTCAACCTAATTGTGTTGGTTACAAGGTAGATGAAGAGAAGGGAGCGGTGGTGAGGTGGACGGATTTTTTTGGTCAGCCGGGTATCTGACATTTGGGACGTCCTCCTGACGTGAAAGGCGCTTTATAAATGGAATCTTGTTGTTGTTGTTGTATTTGTGGAAACCCATCACCGTTGCTTAAGATGATCCAAATCAGCTGAGAATTCCATGTCTTCCCCTCTACATGTGGAAATCCCAGAAACAGATTGTTAGGATGGAATGTGCTCTTTCTCTCTCCCTGGAGGGACATATGCTACTTGCCTAATTCCAGAGAATATTAGGCATAGGTTGGCAAGAGCCAAGGCTTGGGGACCCCAGAATGTGCGTTGGGGGTAACTGCTGGAGTCTAAACAGCTGAAAAATGCATAACTTGAGAGCACTGTCTGGCAAGTTTTCCCACTGCTTACCCAGCTCGGATCACCCTACCCGATAGGACTTTGGTTTGCAGGGTTAACGGGAGCTGAGTGGGAGGATTCTCTGTCAGGGATTGAGGCCGGGAGCTCCAGATGTTAGCAAGCACACTAAATGTGAAATGAGGGAATAATCATTGACTGGGCTTCTTCCCCCCCCCCCCAAAGAAACATGAGTGAACGAGAATCAGCCTCTGACATTCCTCTCTGAAAGACGAGGCACTGTTATAACAATGAGTTGTTAATTGTCTTTAATTAAGCTTAGCCGATTTGAAGTGGTGCTCAGTGAAATAAACAGAAGGAGCTGTTACTGGGCATATTTACACAGATCATTAAAGCTTCTCTTTAACTTCCAGTCACTGACCCACTGGAGAGACGACAACTGGGAGGATATGATGACGGCAGCTACTGTCATCTCCTTCACATGATAGTCCGTGCTGTTGGTACCGCGCTCTCGTCGCGAACTCCGATTACACTGTAAAGTGTAGTGACTGGGCATTTTGCAGTTGAACACGGCAGCCAATTTGCGCACAGTGACGGCCCACCATGGGAGCTTCAGTGTCCGGGTAAACGGGGCATAGACACCTAATTCAAAGGACGGCACCTCCGACATTGCAATGCTTCCCTCACAGCCCGGTCGGTACTGTACTGCAGTCAGCCTGGACTGTGAGCTCAAAGACTCCAATGGTGGGGCTCGAACCCACAATCTTGAGACCCAGAGGCGAGAGCGTGAGTGGCTGAGTGTCTCAATATCCTGTTAATGGGGAACATGTCAGTCAGTGTTGACTACACAGTCTAATCGAGGGATTTCTGTCGGTTTATACAGTGTATTTATAGGACAATGGAAACCGAGCAGGTGATATAGGGACTAATATAATTGTGAGGTTGAACGGTTTATATGTAGATCAACTGATCAGCCTGGGTAAATACAGGCAGTAATCTAATCACCAGGTATATAAATAGCAGCATAGATACCTGAGAGCGATTACTGCTTGAAAATTTAATTGAGAGTTTCCAAAGATTAAATGAGTTTAACCGTCCGATGTTTTGGTATCATTTTCCCTCCGTGATTTGTCAGTTTTTCCCGCCTTCTCGATTTCTCTCCTCCCTGGAGGCCCACAGTCTAAGGCGGACTCTGTCGGAGGTGCCATTCTTACGACGGGACGTCAAACCAAACTCCCGTTTAAATGGACGAACGTTAAAGATCCCGCGACGGTACTCAAAAAGAGATGAGTCTCTCTCCTGGGCTGACAATCTCCCCCCCACCCCAAAGCTCTGTGTGTCCCTCTGGGAATTGGTCAAATCGCCCGGAAGATTCCATCGGGGGCGGCGGATCGCGACCTACGCCCCTGGCTCAGCCTTAGCCACAACCACAGTGTCACCGCCCCCCCATCCTCCCTCCCCTCGGAACGCCCGACAACATTCCCCATTGTGAGCCCTGAAACATTTAGGAATCGGTCGTTTAATGTGAACAAAGGGGGGAATTAATTGGTGGTTTAGCCTCTTTAATGAGGCCTCTGTACAAACGAACCTCTTTTCAGCAGAAGGAAAAGTGGGTGGGGGGGAGAGTGGGGGGGGCGGGTGAGGGTCTTTGACTCAACCTCTTTAAGAGAGAGAGGTCAATGGAGACCATCTGCCACCTCTTTATACCGAGGGGGAAGAGAGAATAAGAGTGAAGGGGGGGTGGGGGGGAGAGAGAGAGAAAAAGAAAACAAACCTGGGGCCTGGGACGGGAGACGGTAAACAAAAGAGAAATCTGTGCCATTAATGCCAAGGAACCCTCTGTATTAATTTAGCCGGGCCCAGCGTGATGTGCCAAATTTACCACACGCATAAAAGAAGATTTTATATTATAAAAATGCTTATTAACATCTCAAAGGGCAAAGGGATGGGTTCAGCGTACTTCTTAAACCAAGCGTTGTGATTTAAAGGGATATTTGGGGACTATTCAGGCCAGAAACAAAGGCCTGAGGTTTCTCTCTCTCTCTCTCTCTCTGGGTCTTGTCGGCTCCCCCGATTACACCCTTGTCTGAAGCGGGTCCTTGTTCGTTCTCACACAGTTCGCTTGTTCTCCCTTGTTTGTTTAATCTGCACAGGCTACACGGAGGCTCCCCTCCCCCTTCACCTCCCCGCTCGACTCTCTACCCCCTCGCTCCCTCCCTTCCCTCCCCCTGACCATTTCCCCCCTTGCTCGGGTCCTGACCCAACTGTCCAGCGCCTTGGGACGTCCTCCCGACGTGAAAGGCGCTCTATAAATGAAATCTTGTTGTTAGTGGTGGCCAATACAGAGAGAGAGAGAGAGCCAGAGTGATCTGTCTGATCTGGAATAATCAAAGTAATTCCTATAATCTCCTCGGATTGAAAGGATGATTCTCACCCGCCCCCTCCGCTCCCGCCTCCTAGAGTCCGTCTCTTCCTCTCCTTAAGCCTTTGGCTCTTTGACAACACCTTCAGCCACCTCCCCTTGCTCCATCTGTCCCAGCTCAGTCTCCCACACAGTCTTGAATAAATAATATTTGCTTCAGATATAGCACCTTATCACATCAGAAAGACGTCTCAAAGCCCTTTTTGCTATGGAAAGACTATTTGTAGGCAGCACAATTGCGTACAGCAATGTCCCACAAACAGCCATCGAGTCAGTGAGTGACCAATTTTATTTGGGGGATTGTTGGCCAGAACACTCCCTTTCTCTCTCTGTTTCTCTCACTCTCTGACTCTCTTGCTTTCCTCTTCCCCAAACATTAGTGGCAATTGTGAGAGCGGCTGAGGTGGTTTGGTTCGATAAGGAAGGCTTTGATGAGGCTGTGAGGAGGGACTTTGCTCTGTCTAATCTGATGCTGGCAGTTGTGTGGTATGGGCCTTGGGAACTGTGCTGTGAGCGAGTGTTAATTACACAGGGGATCAGAGAGGCTGTAAATCCCACATAAAGTTTTTTTTTTGCTTTCATACGAAACATGGCACAAAAGCCCTCTTCACACATGAGCTTGTGTACCGAGGCTGGAGAGGAATTAACTAGATTGGAGAGACTAAAGACGTCAGGATCAATTTCAGGATTCTCATCCTCAATCCTATTTTATGTAAATATATATACGGGAGACGAGTGTTATGTTTGTCGTTTGCTTTCAGGTGGTCTTTTATTTTAATCTGTGCTGCTGCGTTTCACTCACAGAATAGTCACTACACTTTACAGTATATCCTGTGAAGCACTTTGAGACATCTCGATGATGAGGCACAGAAGCAAATGCAAGGATTATCTTTTAAAGTTAATTATATCTGTGTTATCGCCCTCTTTCACTTCTTTTACCCTTCCCCCCCCACCCCCAACTCAAAGCAACTAATGGGGTCAACGTCTAACCATCGACCAGACTCTCAGGTGTGGGCATGTCAGGAGCTGTCAAAGCTTTGTGCCTTGAGCTAAATCCAATTGCGATGAGAGGTGACGGACATCAGATAGCAAATCTCTCTGTAGCTATGATTCCAATTACTTTGCAAACAGCTGAGTTTATTGAACCCAAATCAGGACGTTCCCCTGAATAAGGGCACTCTATAAATGCACGTTGTTGAATAGTGATCAATAGGCTAACTTTACCTTCTCTTCCACCCCTCTCCCCACCTACCCCAACTGAGAAAAAAAACAGGGCTCAATTATTCCTCTTTCTACCCTCCTCCCCACAACACACCTGCCCAGGCATGAGCGACCGAGAGCAGGAATCAAACCTGTGAACCCCCACCACCAACCACACACCCCTCCCGCATGCCCCCCCACTCCAGCCTAATGTCTCGAGGGCAAATTACACAACCTGCCTGAGCCCATCATCTTTGCCAGCGCTGGTTCATTACAGAGCATTTAATTGTAACCGCGGCTGGTCTGGGCTGTGATGTGATGAGATGATGACACAGCCTCTCCGTGTGCAGCCCCTGTTATTAGGTTGGGGCAGCGAGCAGCAGGGTGATGGATAGGCTGATACTAGTGCAGCTGATAGAATATTAGCCATCTTGCTAGCTCATCAATAAAAATTACAGGCAGCCGGGATACTGGGAGTCTGATCCCAGGCATCAATCTCAATTAGGTCACTAATTATAAGGACGGAGAGAGAATGACAGAGAGACCCTTCTTCCCCTCGCTTTGATCCCCAGCGCCAGGTTCCCAAACACCTGCAGCTGTTGCTATTGCTCAGAGCACGGAAACGGGGACCTCGTGGTGGTCTCTGAGTGACACTGAGTACATAGCCCAACGGGTAAGGAGACCCCTGTACGGACCTTTACTCTCCCCCCCCCTCCCCCACTGTGCTTTCAAGCAGACCGGATTTATTATTATTATTATCTTTGCATTTGATATCGCGCCTTATCACGTCATTGAGACGTCTCAAAGCGCTTCACTGAATCTATTGTGAAGTGAATTGACTGTATTTTGTGGGCGAAACATGGCAGCCAATTGCACACAACAGCGACCCACAAACAGTCGTAGATTAAATGATCCAATTTTGGGGGGAGAGGAGGGATTATTACCCTCGGAAAGCGATCTGCCAATTGACTAACTTACTGTTAGGTAAACAGAGGCGTATGGAGTAAGGTAATTAGCTGAAGGTTTCGCCCCACCCGGGAATCGAACCCGGGCCCTCTCGCTATCCTCTAACCATTACGCTATGGGACTTGTCCTTTCTCCGATTGTCATCAGAAATTTTGGAAGATCAACAGCCACACAGGCTGAGACTGGGTGGAATTGTGGGGCTCTAGAACTGAGCCTGTGTCTGCGTCCTAGTGTTCTGCAGGCAGCGACGGGTGGGTGGGAGTGGGGGACACTGATGTTGAGTGGCCGGGCATATTTGCTTATCAAATGTGGGCAGAAATATTTTGCTTAAAAAAAAAAAAAAAAAAAATTTGAATAAGCCTGTGCCTGGGTACCATTGGGCACAGTGATGGAACCAAAGAGCCTTTTGTTTCCTGGAAGAGTGACCTCTCTCTCTCTCCCTCCCTGCTGTGGTTTTCCCGGTGACAACTTTTCCAGTCACGGAGCCGGGCTGCCCAGCTCTGCCATGGCCGCTTGGTGCTCTTGATGCAAAACCAATGGCAAATAACATGCAAACGGCTTCCCCTTCCAGCTTCCTTTGACTGACGCACCTCCCAGGCTTCACGCAGGAGCAGCTCCGTACAGCCCAGTTGCGCACAGCAGTGTCCCACAAACAGCGGGGGTTTAAGTTGCCGCACTGTGCCTTTCGAAACCTTTGAAGCCCCGTACGCTCTCCTGTGCAAAGGCCGCTATATAAACACAAGTTGTTGTTGCGTCTGTTGTTGTAGTGGGACAGTCCAGCCTGGTCAAAATAAAACTCAGGAGGGAGGGATGGGGGGGGGGTACTGATTCTACAGGGTTGTGTGCGTTGAACAATGCAACTTTTTTGAAATGAATCCCAGTGTAAATTCCTCCCCTGAGCTCGCGTGTTCGGGCTGTGCGCATTGTGCATCTGTTTTAACAGATCACCCAATAATCTGTTAATTCCAACCGCAGAATTGGTTCGTCAGCTGACGCCTTACGTCAAGGTTGGGTTTGTTCGTTGTGGGCCACGGATTATACAGTGGTTTTACACATTATGTGTATTCTCAGTGAGCGCCAGTTTATTGCTTCCCACCCGGCTCATCCTCTCCGCCCCGGTTCTCTGGAACTCCATCCCTGAGTCCCTATGACTCCTTTCCTCAAGCCACGTCTCAAATCGTACCTCTTCAACCACACCTTTGGTCATCTTTCTCCGCCTGACTTCCCCCCCACCACCACCACTGGCTCCCACTCACCTCTCCCCCTGCTCATTCTGCACCGTCAAGCCCTTTGAGGCGTCCTCCAGATGTGAAAGGCGCTCTATCAAATGCAAGGATTATTATTATTATTTATTCATCGCTAGCAAAGCTATTCCATTCTAAACACTGGTCTTCAAAGCGCTGTAATATCTTCCTTTTTTTTTTCGCCCAGTCTCTCGGCTCGGCACGTGGGCAACACTGTGCCTTGGGGTGTAACCGGGAGTGTTTCCGTGCTCCCCACCTCCCCCTCGCTGATCCACCCCCAACCCCTCCCCCTTGCGACCCAAGACATTAAAAAGAATTCTCAAGGCTTTCCAGTCTTTGTAAGTGAACTGATTTGTGATGTGATTTACAAACCCATCTTGTGTTGGAGTTTAATCCGTCTGATCCTCTTACTGAGCACGGCAGCATGAGTTACAGCCGACAATGTGTCCCACATAAGGAACATTAAGCTTTTGCCATCTCTCTCCTGCAAAACCATTAACTCCTCCTCTCTGTGAAAGTCTGAAATCCCTGGGTTTATCGGTTTTCTGGAGGAATTATACAAATCGTTCGGTGGCAAATATGGAAAAGCAACCAAATGTATAATATATTTTGATCAATCCACTTTACAGTATATTCCGCGAAGCTCTTTGAGATGTCTCAATGTCGTGATAAATGCAAGGATTTTTATTATTAATGTTTTGCCCACAAAATACACAATTGCTACACTTTACAGTACATTCCTGTGAAGCATTTTGAGACATCTCAACGATGTGATAAGGTGGAATATCAAATGCAAGTATTATTCGTAATGTTCCTTTGTTATTATAATAGATATATGAAAGACAAATTGAACAAAACAATGAACACATTGTTCTGAGACTCGATGGGTTGAATGGCCTCTTTCCTGTGCTGAAAATTTATTTGATTCTATGATATTGCTGGTCTCTCTCTCTCTCTCTCTCCTCTGTCTCTCTCTCCTCTGTCTCTCTCTCTCCTCTGTTATATATTTAGTAAGAGAATTTAAGTTTGTCCTTAACTGATGGGGAATTGTTGGTCTGAGGGAGTGAGTGTGTGTGTGAGAAAACGTGTTTGAGTGTGAGTGTGTATGCGAGCGAACAGGCAAATCGCCAATCTTTAGTGACTCGGACGAAGGAAATAAAACAAGATAATAATAAGATGTTTCCAACAAATCCAAGACCCCATTTCCATCCCCTTTTTTTTACTCCAGTCGTGTTAATACCTGGCAAATATCACTTTGTCTCTAATTGACAGGATGAAGAGTTTAAAACGATGCCTTTTGATACGAGCGGAACAAGAAAATGAACACAAAGAGTTGAAATCCCCTTTTGCAATATCCTTTAGCCTTTACGGTTCTTTATAATTCAATCACCCGGATTAAAAATCCTTTAATACCAGGGCCAACTTGTTCTGCTTTCTGTTTTCTATCTCCTCCGCTTATGCACTTACAAAGCCTCACAAAGCTTTGGGAGTTTTTCTTTAATCTGTGGGACACATGTTGATTGGGAAGAAAAGCAATTCCCTGTCACTCGAAACCACAGACAGATTTTCTCGAGGAAGAAATTAGATCTTGCCTATAATCTCATCTCTGTTTTAAACCAAATATGTAACAAAAAATCCTTCTAAATCCTCATTCTCCCTCTCTCTCTTTCTCTCTAACGTCCCGTCAGGAAGAACATCAGAGAGCTGCATTCGTTCATTCACCAATTGGTCACTGGCCCAATCCAAGTTTAAATCTGATAAAAGTTGAGTTTTTTTTAAAAATATATACAAGTGAGGGAGAAAAACCCTTCCCCACCCCCCCACCCCCAAAACACAATGCCATTGTTCTGTAGCCTCAGCACAAACTCTTAGCATTTGGTGGAGCAAATTCTGAAGGATTAGTTTTTGTGAGCGAACAGTTGTCACGCTAGTGGATCTGAAGCTTGATTTCCACGGCTCCCAGTCTTCTGTCCTCACCTCGTGGCTCTATTTACACTGACTGGGGCCTGCCATGTGCTGGTAGATTTTTGGGTCAAATAATGGATTCTTCCTCTTCCCCCCCCCCCCCCCCACCACACACACATAAAATTAGCGCTCGCTTCAAGGCTGTTTGTGGGACGTTGCTGCACACAAATCGACTGCTACGATCGCCCACAAAACTTAAACAGTAACTACACCTTACAGTGAAATTCTGTGAAGTGTCTTGAGACAATTTGACGATGCAATTAGGGGCGGGGGGGGGGGATTGGGAAAGGAGCGGCTGGTGGGAGGGGGAGACGGGTCGGTGTGGGGAGGGCTCTCCACAGGGTTGCAACTAAATCAACAGTTTATATATATATATATATATAGAGAGAGAGAGAGAGAGGGAGGTCACTGTAAAGAGTGGCCAGTGAAGTGGTCAACACCCCCACCCACCCATTCAGCTTCCAAATACTTGAGTGTGTTTGTGGGCTGGAGGCTGGTCAGCCTTTTGCAGTCAGGTTAGGCTCTGATTAGCTGAGGGAGAGAAAGGGTCGCTGGCTGAGGGGATTTGGATTAGACCATCACAAGGCCTTATGTGTGTGTGTGTGTGTGTGTGTGTGTGTGGTGTGTGTGTATGGTGTGTGTGTGCCAGCCTGCAGGGCTCCTCACTGACAGCAACTTGCACCCGTGCACCACACAAATGCACAGTCACTCCACTTTACAGTATATGTTCTGTGAAGCGCTTTGAGACGATATAAGGCACTCTTATCAGATGCCGGGATTACTATTACCATCATTATTTCTAGTGGATTATCCCATCCCTGTCATTGCCGCTATTCTGGATGAAAGCGCTGGGTGAATGCACGCTGTTGTCGTCGTTATTGCATTGAGACGTTTAGTTTTCCAGCGAAGGAGCTGTGTACAGCTCTGTCTGTCTGACTGACTGTTTGTCCCCCATTAATAACAGCGGAAAACAGGGAGCCTGTCTGCGAGCTGGAGTCCCGGCCTGGCGAGGCTGGCAGAGATGCAGATCTCGTACTGTGCACAGATGGTCTTAACACTAAGTTGCTGTATTGACATGTGTGTGTGTTTGGGGCGGTGGGGGGGGGGTTGGAGAGAGAGAGGGGAGGAAGAGCGCCTGAGATCTTGATGATCCAGGCGTGTTTATCCACCTGCCACACCTCAAGAGGAAATTCTTTTTTAAACCCCCTCCAACATCTGACCTGGCACCTGATGCTGTGAGACTGTGCCAGGCTGAGGTGTGGGTGGGGGGGGGGCGAGGTAGGGGGGGGCAGGTGGCGCCAGACTGCTCTCCAGGACTGCGACAGAATGAATTATTCACCGGTTGCCGCATGTTGTCGGGCAGAGAAACCGGCGGCAATTTAATATGTTTTCATATTAAAAAAAAGACTCAACAGGTAGTAATTCTGCAGTGGGGGGGGGGGTGGTGTGGGGGGTGTTAGAAAGATGTGTAAAATCTACCCAGAGATCACGGGGACAAGAAACACCTCTGGGGGTGGGTGGGGGGAATTGTGTGGCGATGACAAGGTGTAATTGAAAGGCTGGTGTAAAGATTTCAGTGCCCCATTAATTATTTAGAGCTGCTTTGTGTAATTAGCACCACACAAGCGACAGCCTTAGTTGTGCTGCTCGTCAGCCTCGTGTTAAGAGGCGGACACGAGAGGCCGATTTCAAAGAGCGTTTGCTGACTGTGAAGTCATTTTTTTTTCTCTCTGCTCTTAATTGAGGGCAATTAGGTTTAGAAGACAAAATGATGTTCTGTACCTGGCGACACGGCCTCAGATCTGACTGTAAACGCATTGTGGAAAGGGCAAACAATGCGCATAATCAAGTGCTCCGAGACGCCGCCCGGCGTGGAGGGTGCTATATAAATTCAAGTTGTTGCTGTTGTCATGGCTTGTAGCCAACTGTCTGTGTGTGTGAAGCTCAGTGACGCTGACCGCATTATTAATAATTAACAATAATAATCCCTGCAATTGATACAACGCCTTATCATGTCTTCGAGACGTCTCAAAGCACTTCACGGGGTACACTGTTAAGTGAATTGAATGCGTATCTTGTGGGCGCAACGAGGCAGGCAATTGCATGCAGCAGCATCCCACAAACCACCGTGGATTGAGTGACCACATTTTCTTTTGGGGTGGGGGAGAAGGGGATTATTACCCACAGAAAGGTGATTTCCCAATGGACTAACACCTGTATTCCTGATTACTGGGAGGTAAACAGAGGTGTGTGTGTGGTGTTAGGAAACTTGCCCAATGTTTCTCCCCGCCCGGGAATCGAACCCAGGTCCTCTCGCTTGCGAGACGAGTGCTGTAACCACTGGGCTACGGGACACCAATCTTTGTTGTTGATCTTTAACAACCGGCACACCCAGCACCTCACAAAGCCTTGTGTGAAGTATTGCACCGGAACATCGCTCTCGACTGTGAGCTCACAGCACCAGCATGGGACTTGAGCCCACAACTTCCTGCCCTTCTCTCTCTCTCTCTCCACCCCAAACGAGGCGAGAACGTGGAGCGACTGTGCTTGCCTAACAGCGGCTTGCACACCGCAGCCGAGCGAGTCACAGAGGCCTTGCTGTCTCCTTGCACAAACACATGGAAGCCTTGCGACACCGAGCAGCTGATTTCCATTTCCTCTTTACACAGAACAACAACCACAAACCACTTGCAAAGCGATGATCCATTTGCATCCTCGACACCTCAGTCCCTGCAAATGTGTCTCCATCACACGCGCCTCTGTTTACCTACGAGTAAGTGGGAACCCGGTTGTTAGTCGATTGTCGGATCACTTTACGGGGCTTTCTAAAGTGCCCATCGTGCAGGTTAGCGTCTCGAGCGCTGAGCAATGGGGAGGAGAGCTTGTGTGCCTTTCACCAGCGTTGCTCGCGCTCTCCTGAAGAATATCTCGCTTCCTAACACGAGCCTCAGTGAGAGTTTATCACAGACAGAAACCCACCGCTATATGTGTGCAGTAGAGGGGGTGGGCAGAGTGCACTGCAGTAAGATTTTGTTACAGTTTAATTATAGATTAAAATAAATAATTTCTGAAAAAGATCTGCAGTCGAGCCTGTATCCTGGGCGGGTTGAGGAGGATGCATGGGATTAGAAATAAATTAACATGAATAAGTTTCCCCCGACCCACAAAGACCCTCTCGTCCCTTTGAAGTGGTAACTGAAAAAACATGTCTCTGGAAACGCTTCAAAAGACATTCTATTGGCCATTCCCCATAGAGCGCTACTCGCAGCTCGCCTTGCACCCTCCTCCCCGCTCCCACCTACTCCGCTTTCAACCCACTCCTCTCTCTCTCCCCCACCTGTTCTCGCCAATAGCCTAACCTGTAGCGTATTGGTTCAAGCGAGAGGACCTGAGTTCGAATCCCGGGTTCGAATCTTTAGGCAAGTTCACTTACTCCACAAAAAGTCATTCAAATCAACTGGGACACGGCTGTGCGCAATCGGCTGCCACGTTTCAAATGTACAGTCAAATTCATTTGACACTGTAGCCTGTGAAGCGCTTTGAGACGTCCCAATAACATAATAAGGCTCTATATGAAATGCAACATTATTAATTTTATTTTTGAGTCGATTTTCCTCCCCCCCCACCACCACATGCACTGCACGAATGCCTGGTGGTGGTGGTGGTGGTGGTGTTGGACGCTTGATACGAAAATGTTCCCATCTGTCCTGGGGTGGGGGGGAGAGTGAGAGAAGGGGTTGGGGGGGGGGAAGGAATCTCCCTCACGTGTAAACAGGGATCACGTGATGTGTTAATTATCATTCCTATTGCTAAATTGAATGCAGGTGTAATTAGCACATCCCACTGTCGTGATATTTAGCGCTCTGTGTGTGAACGGTAACGAGTGTTGTTAGGCTTCTGAATACCGTCTTGGGGGAATGGAACAGCGAGATGGAGGCTGTTTTTATAGCCTCGGTGCCATCTGTGAAAGCAACAGTAAAAGCTCTTTCTATTCTCAATTATTTTTCTGTATCGCTCTCTCCCTGGTAATTATAAATGGGTGATTTCCTGCCAAACAGCCCTGAGAACAGATCAGATAGCGAGCAAAACCCAAAGCCCGGACCGTTCCCTGATCAGGACTCCAATCCTCTCTCTCTCTCTCCCCAGTTCATTTCCGCTCTCGTTTACCACATCGGGAGGACGTCCCAAAGAGCTTCACAGGATTTTACTGTGAAGTGCAGTGACTGTGTGTTTCGCAGGGAATAGAGGGGTGTGTAGGAGAGGGGGATAGAGATGTCTCAAAGCACTTCACAGAATATATTGCAAAGTGAATTGACTGTATATTGAGTGGGCGAAACATGGCAACCAATTGCGCACAGCAGCGTCCCCACAAACAGTGGTGGATTGAGTGACCATATTTTGTTTTCTTGGAGGGATTATTACCCATGGAAACGATCCGCCAATCGACTAAACTCAGCGTCAAACGGCTGTCCAGAGACCAATCTCGGCGGTGGAGAAGCAGCCATTGCTTTTAGGCTGAGTGATGTTCTGACGGTGATCGAGAGCGGAGATATGGCGTCAATTCTGGCGTCAGCGACAAGGATTCGCTGCAGAAAAGATTTTGTTTTTACAAAAAAAACATGGCAGCTATTCCCGGGGGTGCTCATTAAACGTCTGTGGCTAATGTTTCCTGTCTCCCTGCTGCCTCTCCCAAAGGGAACGTTATTAATTCATAAAACGCTGCTCAAGTGGCTGAGCCTGGCAATCACTGGAGCACATAACACCAGCCACATCTCTCTCTCTTGTTATCTCTCTCCTTATCTGTGTCTCTATCTCTCTCTCTCTATCTTTCTAACTCTCTATCTTTCACGCTATATCTCTCTCTCTCCATGTCTCCCTCTCCATCGCCCCTCTTTATCTCTCTCCTTATCTGTGTCTCTTTTGATCTCTCTCTCTCTTTATCTCTCTATCTCTCCATCGTTCTCTGTCTCTCCCTCTCTTTATCTCTCTCTCTCTTGCTCTGTATTTCTATATCTTTGCATCTCTCACTTTCTCTATTCCCCCTTCTCTTTCTCTCTATTCTATATACGTCTCTATCCAACTCTCTTTCTTTCTCCCTCTACCTCCCCTTTTCTCTATCTATTTATTTCCCTCTCTCAGTCTATCTAACAGAGGGGTGTGGGAAAGGGGAATATCTCTCTATCTCTCTGAGCAAATGCAGCCTGAGATTAAAATATTAATGGAGGCTGAGTCCTGGGCAGTGCAGATCAGGAGAATCAATGTAGTTGGAGCCAACTGGCTTCTGAATGAGCATTCGCTTAAGGGAGTGTAAATATTTCAGATGTGTGCATATATTCCGCATCCTCTGGATTTGCACGTTCTCTCTCGTTCTGCGCTTATGGAATCCAATTATTTCTCTGAAGTTCTAACCCTCTGGGAATTTGGTGTTTCTCACTGTGTTTGGTGGTTGGGCGATCAATGGGGACAGGGGTGATATAGATAATAACAACAAATTAGATTTGTGTACAGCTTTTCACGTTGGGAGGACGTCCCAAGGCGCCCGGGCAGGACGAAACATCGGGGAAATTTCCTTACTCTACACGCCTCTGTTTACTTAGGAACCCAGTTGTTAGTCGATTGGTGGATCGGTTTTCCAGGGTAGTAATCCTTCCGAATAAATGGATAAATAAATTGGTCACTTCTGTTGTGGAACATACTGTGTGCAATTGGCCACTGCATTTTGCACAAAATTCACAGTCACTCCACTTTGCAGTGTATTCATTGAAGCGCTTTGAGGTGTCTCAACGGCGTGATGCTACGCTATATCAAATACAAGTATTATTATGAGAGACAGGCTCCTTCCTGGCTCTCCTCCCCACCCCCCCCAGTCTGAGGCTACGTGGTGCAATGTGATGAACACGCAGTTTGGCAATGTGGGGTGGTTTAGAGAGTGAGCTTTGATACTCTGCCTTTGATCTTTGGGTGAATTGAAAGTAAAATATAAACTTTCGTATTTCCTCTGCACTAACAGCAACCGTGAGGACCGCTCACTCACTGCAAATCTGAGGAGGCGTGAAAGTAAACGTTTGTAAAATGGTCAGGATTCCCAGCCTCAACACACACACACACACCAACACACAAAATACATACCAAACATGCACACGAAACACACCGCACATGCACATTCGGGCCACTTGTGAAGCCCAGGCCTCACACATCCAGAAGGGGTAACACCTTATAGTCTGGTGGAGATCGGACAGTGAAACCCAGAACACAGTGGCCACATTAACAACAAGCTCAGGCCTGTCTCCCGCTCACCTCTGGTGCAGCGAAACCTCAACCACACAAGCTGGTCAGCCACCTGGTTACATTGCTAACAGCAAAGCTCTCTCTCTCCCTGCAATATTTAAACAAGAGTCAACTAATCCCAGAAAGTATTAGGCGCAGGTTGGCAAGAGCCAAGGCTTGCGGGGAACCCAGAGTGTGGGTTGGGGGGTAACTGCTGGGGTCTAATCAGCTAAAGCTTCATCATTTGCCATTGATAGCGCTGTCTGGCAAGTTTTCCCGCTGGTTGTCCAGCTGGGAATACCCGGGTATCTTTATTAGGAGGGGCACCGATCATGAGATTTAGAATAAAGCGTTGGTTCCATCAACTCTCTGTTCAATAGTGATTTTGCTCGACATTGAACCAGGCCTCAATCGGGTGAAGCTGTTAATTATTCTTCTGCTTACTTGAGCATCCAGCTTAATGGGTGATCAATATCCCTCCCCGAGCCAGCACGGAGAGCGAGGCGCTGAGAAGTGGATGGTGATAGAGAGAGAGACCTTTGAGCTCGTTATCATTATCAGACTCTGATGATAACACTTTGCCCCTTTTATTCCAAAAAAAATCGTTTGAAACTGTGATTGGGAAGCGAGTTGTGTAAATAAGCCGTTCAAAGTGTGAGTCTGTAAAAGTTGGGTCTGAACGATAAGGTGTACAGCAGCAAGATTATTCTTCAACTGACCCGAAAGGCCACGGAGAAACTCTTAGTCTCTTCCGCTGCTTGTGTCACTCTCAGCGCATTGTATAATGGAGGAGCAGATTGTGAGCGTTTTGCCTACGACAGTCACTGTACTTGACAGCTCTGAGCTGTTTCAATATTTCAGACGCTGTACCAAACTCGTAATTATTATTTTTTATTATGGTGTTGCATATTCCAGACGAGACGTCTCAAAGCACTTCACAGGATACACTGTAAAGTGAATCGAGTGTGTATTTTGTGGGCGAAACGTGGCAGCCGATTGCACACAGCAGCGTCCCCGCAAACATTCGTGGACTGAGTCACCAAATTATAATTTTTTCTTTTGGAAGACCCCCGGAAACCGATCCCCCAATCGACTAACAACTGGGTTCCTACTTACTCCGGGGTAAACAGAGACGTGTGGAGTAATGGAAACTTGGCTGAGGTTTCGGCCTGCCCGGTAATCAAACCTGGGTCCTCTCACTTGTGAGGCGAATGGGCTAACCTCTAAGCTAGAGGACTCCACAAGTAGTCGTAGTAGTAGTACTTGTTGTTGTTGTTGTGTGAAAGGAACCGCGCACACACAGGGAGAGATTAAGAAACACTGAAACATTTGCCGTTGCTTTGTTTCTTGAGCGTTAGATTGACTCTGTTTGCCAGGCAACAGCAGACGAGTGTCTCCGGCTCTTACATAAAAAGCACATTAAAAAATTAGCAGGTGCGGCTTTAGCATTTTAGCAGGTCACGCCTGACCGGCCTGAGCTGCGCTGAAATGCTTCGAGAGCCTCATCCTTCACACATCGATTCCTCGCCTTATCTCCTCCGCCCTGATATGTCCATTACCCAAACCGTGCGGAGCTCTGTTGTCATCGCATTCCCCCCTGGCGGCTCGAGCACCCGCTCGGCAGATGTATAATGACAACCTTTTCTTTAGGCTTGTCAAGGCTGAGCTCCCCCCCCCACCCCAATCACACACCTGCCCATCACACCCACCCACACCACCCCCCACACACCCACCCACACACCCACCCACACACCCACCCACACACCCACCCACACACACCACCCCACCCACACACACCACCCCCCCACCCCCCCCACACCACCCCCACCCCCACAAACGCACACACACACTATCGAGGCTCGCCATTTGTGCAATTGCTCTCTTACTTTGCTGTGGCAATCTCTGTCTGTCCCATATTCCACTCACAAAATACACAGTCACTACACTTTACAATATATTCTTTGAAGCGCTTTGAGACGTCTCGAAGACATGATAAGGCGCTGTATCAAACGCAAGGATTATTATTATTCCCTGATCTTCAGGTTTCCAGTGCACTCATTCCCCTTCCATCTGCCCCTTGATCAGCCACTTGCGCTCTCTATCCTGGCTCAGCGGGATGTGGGTTCAAGCCCCAGGGTCTGAGGTTTGAAACTCATATAATAATATTACTAATAATCCTGGCATTTGATACAGCGCCTTATCACGTTGTTGAGACGTCTCAAAGTGCTTCACAGGATATACTGTAAAGTGAATTAACAGCGTATTTTGTGGGCGAAACGCACCGGCCAACTGTGCACAGCAGCGTCCCACAAACAATCGTGAATTGAGTGAACAAATTATTATTTTTTTGGAGGGATTATTGGCTCCAAACAATCCGTCAATCAACTAACAACCGGGTTCCTACTTACTGCTGGGTAAACAGAGGTGTGTGGGGTAAGGAAACTTGCCTAACATTTTGCACTAACCACACTAAGTTACAGAACACTACAAAGGATATGTGGGTGGGGATTGGACAGATACACATCAATTCCGAGAAGATAGCACGACAAGCAAGTGGGAAGTCACAGGACATTTGTGCGTGAGCGTTTCACAATACCGTGATACCATGGAGAGCGTGAGTGATTCCCATACATGTATGTGTTTGCGAGATGCAATATCCCATTGGGCAATGGTTTGTCATGGTGGTGGGGAGGAGATAAGGCCTCTCACGCAGTGTTGTAATTCAGGCTACGGACTGGAAGATGTCTCTAGTGCGATGACAGTGACCACCCCCCACCCTCACACTTTTTTGAGGGTGTCTGTTCTTCACAGTGAATTTTCCGTCTGGCTCATTGAGACATCTCGACGGCCTGAATAAATTGCGAGGAATAAATACCAGGATTAAAGTAACTTTAGTCCGTGTGTGTGTGTGTGTGTGTGTGTGGGGAGGGGAAGAGTAAAAAAAATAAAGGTGATCTTAAACATCAGGCTTTGTGAGTCTGTAGCTGAACTTTGCTTCACACAGACAGAGGCCAAACTCCCAGCATTGCTCAGTCCTTTGATCTGAGGTAACCTTTGAACAATCAGATCTTGTTTTTATTTCCCCGTCACTGTGATGTGGACCCTGAGTCACTGGGAGGAACCTTGCTTTGGGCGAGGCATCGCATGTATTTTGGCTGAGAAATGCACAGTCACTACAGCTTACAGAAAAAGTCCTGTCAATCGCTTTAAGACGTCATCAATCACAGTACAGGCTCAATAATAATCCTTACATTGCTCACAGGAGTGTCCCACGAACAGTCGTGGATTGAGTGACCAAATTATTATTTCTTTTGGAGGGATTATTACCCCCAGAAAGTGATTCCCCAATCGACTAACAACTGGGTTCCTCCTGTCTGCTTGGTAAACAGAGGCGTAAGGAAACCCGGGTAAGGTTTCGTCCCGCCCGGGAATGGAACCCGGGTCCTCTCGCTTGCGAGGTGAGTGCTCTAACCACTACGCTACGGGACAAAGACGGACACACAGGGGAGGTGGAGGCAGCGGCAGGACAGGAGCCTGTGGACTTTCCAGCCTTGTTCACAGCCGCCCAGAGCTTCGTTCCTCTGCTTCGCAATCTTGCTGCTTGATCCAATTTATCGTGTTCCCCAGCACTGCCGCTGGCCGCTAGCACCATCTACTGATCGTGCAAACTCCAGGCCCGAGTCTTTTATTCTCCCCCCCCCCACTGCAAATATATTAATAATAATCTTTGCATTTGACATAGTTTCGTATCACGTTGTTTTCACGGGCTTTCCTGTGAAAGTGTAGTGACTGTATTTTGACGCTTTGTGCACAGCGACGTCCCGCAAACAATGGGGAAGAAGTGAGCGAGTGATTTTATCGGGGATCGGGGGGTTGTTGGCCAGGACACTGGGCGGGGGGAGAGAGAGAGAAACTCCCTGGCGAGTTTCCTTACTTCACGCGCCTCTGTTCACCTAGCAATAAGTAGGAACTCGGTTGTTAGTCGATTGGCGGATCGTTTTTCCGGGGATAAGAATCCCTTCAAAAAAAATAATAATAAATTGGTCACTCAATCCACGGCTGTTTGCGGGGACGCTGCTGTGCGCAATTGGCTTCTGCGTTTCACCCACAAAATATACAGTCAATTCACTTTACAGTGTGTCTTGTGAAGCGCTTTGAGGCTCTGTATCAAATACAGGATTATGATTATATTGTTATTATACGATGTCAGTCTCTGACCGAGAGGAGAGGGAAATCCGCCACACGCCCCAACGTAACATTCCCCATCGATCGGGTTCAGACTGAGGGACTGAGGAGACCAGGAGGCTGATCATCCCCAAGCAGCTGACAGTGTTAAACCATCCACAAGGCATTGAAGTGTAGCTGATAGGCTCAGGCAGGTCAGCCAGTGCTGTAATCACCCCTCACCGTGGCTCGCTCATTACTGGTGACAGATTGAAACAAACCACTGGTACTCGGAGGAACAATTAAGAGAGAGAGACATGTTTCTCCTTGCCGCTCCTCCACTGCCCTCTCTTTGACGGCAGAGACTCTGGTCTCTGTGTATAATTATTTCCCCTTGTTTTTTATATAACAAATGGAAGCCAAGTGAAAATAAAGAAAAAGGAAGTAAGTCGCAGTTCTTCCCTGCCTCTAGTGCTCCGTACAGCGGTAGGTAACAATATAATAATAATTGCACCCTGATACAGCGCCTTGTCACGTTCATTGAGACGTCTCAAAGTCCTTCGCAGGATATACTGTGAAGTGGAGCCACTGTGCATTTTGTGGGCGAAACGAGGTATCCAATTGCGCACAGCAGCGCCCCCACAAACATTCGTGGATTGAGCGACCACATTTTTTTTTAAAAAAAAGAACAATTAAGAATTACAGCTGGATTTAAGGATTTGCCGAGTTCCGAAATTCGAAGAGAAATAAGTCTCGACATGAGCGGAATTTCCCTCCCCTCCACTTCCCTCCCCTCATGAGCGGAATTTCCACTCCTCCCCCCTTATATCGAGATAGCAGCCCCCTGGCTGATGTGTGAGAGCACATGGGAGGGTTACAGTCCAGGTCAGTGCTGTGCACTCAGTCAGTCACTAATGATGTGGCTGCTGCTGTCTGGCCAGCGATGAAAGGGAAGCTGCCTCACACAGTTTCTATGGAGCCACTTGATGTTGCAGGTTCAAGAGTGCTTCAACTGAGCATCTCTTTTGGCAGATCTCAAACTAAACACCATTCTCTCTCTCTCTCTCTCTCAACGTAGCATTCCTCTAACCACTTACCAGACCTGGCAAACGCCAGGCTATCTCTCAAATACGGTCGCCCACAAACTACACTTTACAGTGAAATCCTGCGGAGAGCATTGAGACGCGTCCTCCTGACGTGAAAGGCAAGAATTGTTTTATTGGTTTTTTTTTGGTCAGCCGGGTGTCTGACACATGCGGAAACGTCTCATTGTTGCTTAAGTGTCTCCAAAACATACTGAGAATTCAATGGCATCCCACCTACGCGTTGAAATCCCCAGAGATAGTGTGAGAATGGAATGTGCGCTCTCTCTCTCTCTCTCTTCCCCCCCTCTCCCTGGAGGGACCCATTCTGTTTACCTAATTCCTGCTCTCACCATAAATTCCAGGGGACCTGAGCAGCAGGTGTGAAGGCCGGGAGAGGCTTTCCCAGCCCAATTCAGGAATGTGCTGACATGACTAAAGCTGTCCTGTACTAATGAGGGTAATAATGGCGTTCTATTCAAAGAGCCAACACAGACACGATGGGCCGAATGGCCTCCTTCTGTGCTGTATTATTCTATGATACTGAGCTCAGAGCCACCAGAGGCCAATGTAAATTCATTACTGCGCTCCACCATCACCCTGCTCTCTAATTGGATTCTATAGCACTTGAGGTTGGATGCAGTTTGTTTCATGCTATTAACTCTGGCTCCGTCACTGGGAATTGGAGTCCTGTAGCGTTGTGGCTGGAGCACTCGCCTCGCAAGCGAGAGGACCTGGGTTCGATTCCTGGGCTGGGCAGAAGGTTAGGTAAGTTTCCTTATTCAACACGCCTCTGTTTACCAGCAGTAAGTAGAAACCCGGTTGTTAGTCGATTGGCGGATCGCTTTCCGGGGATAATAATCCCTCCCAAAAAAATGTGGTCACTCAGTCCACGACCGTTTGTGGGACGCTGCTGTGCGCAATTGGCTGCTGCATTTCGCCCGCAAAATATACAGTCAATTCACTTTACAATATATTTATGTGAAGCGCTTTGAGGTGTCTCAACAACGTGATAAGGTGCTATATCAAATGCAAGGATTATTATTATTAAAACTCATTTTAAGACCTATCTCTCTGACCAAGTTTCTGGTCACCTGTGCAAACTGCTCCGAGACACTGACCTGTGTGAAGGGCGCTGTGTCAATACAAGTTATTATTGTTGTTAGGAGGGTGGGAAGAGGGGAAGGAATGTTATATACACTATATAATAATCCTAGCATTTAATCCAGTGCCTTATCACGTGGTCAAGATTGGAATTTACTGTGGAGCCCAGTGACTGTGGATTTGTCCCAGTCCTTACAATGAGACGGTACTTGTTTTTCTGTGTGCATCAGTGTGTGTGTGTGTGTGTGGGAGGGGTGGAGGGGGGAATCAGTTCCGCGTGGATTATTAGGATGTAAATGGTGGTATTTGTGTCTTGGGCCTCAGCTGGTGACTGTGCTGGATTAAACTGAGTTAAGGGGTAATTGAAAAGACGCAAATGCTCAGGCTGAACTGTTTCCCAATTCCACACTCATGACACGAATGAGTTTCATGTGACTTCACAGACAGAGAGAGAGCAAGAGACCCGGTCAAATCTAGCTCCCATTGCCGTGGTTACTGAGCCTGAATTTTTGGTCCAATTTGGGTGATCTGGTGTTGCAGAGCCGGAGGGGAACAAAGAGAGTTCCTCCGCCTCCTCAGTTCCCATTAGGGTTCTAATTCTCCCTTAACTTGGCTGAACCTTGCTGCTTCCTACCTCTGTGACCTGCTAAGGCCATATCAACCTGTCCGCTCCCTCCGCTCGCAGGCTTCTTCCTGCTCCATGTCCCCCGCACTGCCCACCCCACCAACAACAGTCAGGCCTTCAGCCTCTCTGCCCCCACCCTTTGGAAATCCATCCCACACTCCCTTCACCTTGCTCCCTCCCTCGCCTCCTTCAAGGCATGTCTCAAAACCCTCAAGACCACACCTTTGGCCATTCTCCTACTCCCACCCTTCCTGCCCTCCACTCTCACACTCACTCACACCCAATACGATGACCAAAAGATGCCATCACTAATCCTTACATTTGATGGGGCCCCTTTCATGTCAGGTGAGCTTCTAAGAGCACTTCCCTGGACTCGCTGTGCAGTGGTGTGGTGTAGTGTAGTGTAGTGACTGTGTGTTTGTAGGCGAACAAACAAAGAAGGAAAGCCTTTAAACAGAATCCCAGGAAAGCCCTGACATAAAGGTTGCTTGGGCACGGATGTGGTTATGTGTTACACCATTGGGGACTGGTTTGAGCAGCGAGTTTAGATTTCTCTCTGCATCGCTGTGTAAGTGAGTAACACTTAGCCTGACCTAATTGCTAAGAGTGATTCATGACTCCCCCACACACGCCCGGCTCTTTCACTCCGTGTAAATCATCCCCTGAAGCACCAATTACAGCCCAGCCCCACTGAAACCTCAGCGTAATCTAATCTCTGGATTGCAAGGTTGCGAGACTGTGGGTTAAAGCACATTGTTTAGCTGCCATATCGACCAGGGGGATGTTCAACAAGAATTGTCTCTCACTAAAGTCCAAAGGCTTTACTTAGTAGAGTGTCAACCTGGCAGGGCTCAGTCAGTATTAGCGCTCTCGCCTTGTGGGTCAGAACGTTTGTGGGTTCAACCCCCTATATCAAGGCTTTATTATTCATAATAATAATAATAATTAATAACAACAACCCTTGCATTCGATACAGCGCCTTTCATCGCGGGAGGACGTCTCAAAGTACTTCACAGAATCTAGTGGAAAGCGCAGTGACTGTGCTTTTGTAAGCGAACGCTGGGACGGCAGCTGTTACTGATGAGCAAGAAAAGTCCTGTGACAGCGAGTAAAGAGACACTGAGCGTGGGCTGTAATTACAGGAGTTGGGATGGGATCGGGACAGGATCTGATTGCAAAGACACATGAGAGACAGGCTGAAAATCCTCAAATCGATCCTCAAATGAACATCTCGCCGGTCTGACAACTGGTGATTGCTCTATTAATCATGTGGGGGTGGGGGTGAGGGTGTCTGGCACAGCTCCCCCCCCACCCCCGTACATGCGAGCAATTGCGGACAGATTTGACCTTACCGAGCCAGGTGTTCGGTACTGAATAAAACCGGCAGTTGGTTCACTTCACGACTGTTTGCAGGACGTTGGCTGCTGTGTTTGGTCGCAAAAGCACACAGTCACTACATGTAAATCCCACGCAGGGCTTTGAGATGCTTCTGACGCTGCCATAGTGCGCTGTATCGAACGCGAGGAATTATTCACTGTTTCGATTGCCTGTTTGCAAATCTGTTTATTCTCATTGTCGAGAGGGAGAGAGAGAGACAGGTAGCGAGAGGGAGAGAGAGAGAGAGTGGGAGCGAGAGAGAGAGAGGGGGAGGGAGAGAGCGGAGCACTTGTAATGGGCACTTGGGTTTGAAGCGTAGACAGCAACACTTTCCCCCCTGGCCTCAGCCCACTTCAACCACTCCACAGACACACTTCACCCTCTTCAGTCGGGCTCTTTATTCTCCCTTTACGTAAACGCCACCGTAGGTGTCGTGATCCAGCATCGCTCTCGAGACCCCACCCCCCACCCCACCCCCCCCATTCCCTTCGCCCTCATCACACCCTCTTCCAAATCCTCTCGTCTGACGCAAAAACTGCAAAGGAACGGTTACTTGTGGCCTCGGAGTTAATAATAATCCTGGCATTTGAGACGACGCCTCATCACTTCATTGAGACGTCTCAAAGCGCTTGACAGGATACACCGTAAAGTGGAGTGATGCCTCCAGAGGGCAACGGAGGAGTCTCGCAATTCCATCCAGTCTTATCCCCTGATACAGATTAGCCCTAAACTTTAGCCGCTGCGCAGGATTATTAGCAATTTTTTGGATGAAAATTGAAAGCATTAAAAATAATAAAAATAAATATCGTTAACAACAAGAAGAATTGTTGCATTTGATAAAGGTTCGAGAGACGGTTGGCCAGTTTATCCACCCGCGTCCAGATAGAAAACCAGGCAACCCGAGAGAAACTCCCTTCTCTTTTCCCAGCAACGTGAGGGGATGTTTAACACACTGCCCCACACGGATAGAGGCACAGACGGGCAGCTCACTTTGACGTCTCTCCCCGTGGGGTGGGCTCCATGACAACGGAGAGGAAACCTACCTGTAGCCTCTCCGTCTCTGCCCCTCTGCGCCTCTCTGGTGATGCTGTGTTACCAGGCTGGGTTGCTAAGCGAGGGGGAGATGTATGTACGACACGTCCTGTCACAGCTTTCGTCCACGGTAATGGTCCCTGACTTGAGTTATTCACACTTACTATTTTACTCTTAGCAAAAGCCATCCATCCCCCCCCCCCCCCCCTCGCCATTACCCCCAACCCCACACCCTCGGCCTCCGCACACTCAACACCAGCACAGAAATTCCCTTGTCCATCATGTGCTATTTTACACCGAGTATTTAAAGGAGCTGGTGGAGGGCTGACAGGAACACTGAGTGACTGAATAATTGGTCGTATAAAATGTGGGCATCTAACCAGTGCTCAGTGGGATACTCTGCTAATGAAACACTTGCTTATTTTAAATCTTCCTGTGGAATAGGGCAACCTTACTCCACTTTAAATATAGCAGTGTGTCTCAATCAGGCCAGGCCGGGGCCAACATTCTAAACTGGGCACGAAACACACAGTCACTACACTTTACCTTAAAGTCCTGTGAAGCGCCGTGAGATATCCTCCAGGCGCAAACATAATAATTATTAAATAATAATCCTTGCATTTGATATAGCGGCTTATCACGTCGCTGAGACGTCTCAAAGCGAAGAATGTATTGTAAAGTGGAGTGACTGTATTTTTGGGGAGAAACACAGCAGGGATTATTACCCCGGGAAAGCCATCCACCTGTCGACTAACAACCGGGTTCCTACTTATTGCTAAGATAAACAGAGGCGTGCGGAGTAAGGAAACTCGCCTAAGGTTTCACCCCGACCCGGGAATCGAACCGGGGTCCTCTCGCTTGCGAGATGAGAGCACCAACCACTATGTTACAGGACTCCGGTATCAGAGTCCACAGCCTGCCTCGCCCTGGGCTGGCAAAAGGGCAGAGCCAGTTTAAGAAGTAGTGACAGGCGCACAGGGGCTTCGTCTCCTACGAGCGAAGACATGTCCACACCTCCTCCGAGACTGAGTGATGAGTCACGCAGCTGGTCGACCATTGGCAATATCTTGGCTGACAGGCTCTCCCCAAACACCAGCTCCCAACGGGCATCCATCACACCACAGGGAGCCACATAAACAGCCCTGAAGTGAAATCCTGCGGACACCATCCGGTAGAGAAGGGAGAGAGAGAGAAACTCCCCTTCCCTTTTGCCAACAGGGCCACGGGAGATCTTTAACATCCACCTGAACAGGACACTGATGGGGAGTGAGGTTTAACTCCTCTGACAACTCACAAACACGCACCCCCCCCCCCTCCACCCGCCCACCCCCAGCACTGCACTGCAGTGTCATCTTAGACCTCGAGCCCAAACATGTGTGTGATGCGGTGGGTGGTGGTGGTGGGGGGGAAGGAGGAGGTGGTGGGTGGTGTCGCTGAGCCAGGCTGACACCTATCGAAGGAGCGAAATGTCAGGGGTTTGGAGTTAACCTGATTCCAGCACGGATTAAACACAGGATCTTTGCAGTGAAAGGTCACGAGCCGAACGAGAGAGAGAGCAGTTGCGTTAATTAGCATTCCATTAAACTCGGTCCTGTATAAATAGATTACTTTCTGACACTCACACCCTCCCTCCCCCACACTCCCCTCCCCAACCCCCCCTCGCGCAGCTAAAGTGCTGTTATCAGTGTAATTAGTGGCTGCCTTCACTAGATCTATTCTTAGCGGTGTTACTATTTTCTTCCCCCCTTCCTAAGAGCCGAGGCTTCTGCACAAGCTGTTGCACCAGAGTGGGCTGGCTAGCAGCCAGGGCTTGTCTCTTACTTCTCAGAAATACGCTGCTTGCATCTGTCAAACCCACACCAAGAGAGGCAGACTCAGAGCCTCGCTGGGGGAGTGAGACGGCCTGGTCAGACCAGGCGGTGGGCGGGGGGGGGAGTTAGAAGTAGAATTCTCCCCCTCCTTCGCTCACAAGTCAATACACTCTTTGTGGTAAAATTCCCGTCGCCGAGCGCTTTATAATAATAATATTAATAATAATCCTTGCAGTTGATACAGCACCTGATCACGTCACTGAGACGTCTCAAAGCGCTTCACAGGATATACTGCAAAGTGGAGTGACTGTGCATTTTGTGGGATGAAACACGGCCGCCAATTGCGCCCACCGACGTCCCACAAACAGCCGTGGATTGAGTGACCACTTTTATTGGGGGGTTTGTTGGCCCGGACATAGGAAAAGAGAGAAACTCCATTAGGTGCTGTGTCAGATGCAAGGATTATTGTGATTATTATTACTATCACGTGCAAATCCGTGTCTGTTATTATGCAACAGCTGTAACACACGTGTGAGTGCGAGCACTACATGTAAAACGTGTAAATGCTTTTGTCACATGTGGGGGTGGGGGGGGGGTTAGGAAACGCCTGAGAATTTCCACCCGCCCCCACCCTATGTTCTGCGTATGGAGTGTGAGGTGCGAGGCGTGGGGGGGGGGGGGTTGGGGTGTTAAAATCGCTCTGTGTGGGTATCTATCCCCTGTCTGTGATGGTTCCTGGATGCAGCTGAGGTTAAACCCCCTGTAGTATCTCGACTCTTGTGGCAGGGAGCACAGGAAGCAGCTCTCACATCTCCGAGGGCTAAAGGGCCCGTTTTTTTTCCCCTTGAATTATCCATCTGGTAGCCAGTGTCTGCTCTGCTTGTGGAAATGCAATACATAAACACCCCGATCCAGCCAAAGCCCACTTCAATCTTCTGCGGAATTTCACGAGCGAACCACAAAAGGCAGTGATTTCTGGCGAGGAACAGATCTATAAAATAGCTTACGCTGAGAGAGGGAGAGAGAGGCAGCTTTGAGGAGATGAGGCTTGGCCTGAGCAGTAGATCGCATGTGTTTTTTCTTTGTGTGTTGATGTCAGTGGGGTTTGAGTCACACTGCGGATGCATTTTGCCCACAAAACACACAGTCACTACACTGTACAGCGTATCCTATGACGCGCTTCGAGACGTCTCAACGACGCTATATCAAATGCAAGGATTATTCTATTTTTTATTGGCTACAGTGTGGGATATAGAAGCTGCTCTGGGGCTCTACCCTGCGTGACGGGCACTATATAAGTGCAAGTTGTTGTTGGAACAGTGTGCGGTGTGACATGTTAGAGAGGTTCAGAAGATGCCTGGTCCACCCTTCCTCCCTCTTTCTCTCCCTCTCTCTCACACGTTCTCTCTCTCTCTCTCTCTCTCCCTCTCTCTCACACACGCACACACGTTATCTCTCTCTCTCTCGCTCAGTGCTAGCTGGGAACCTCTGCTCTCTTTTCGTGCTCCATAAAATGAGTTGTTATAAAAATTATATTGTCTTGTGGAACGAGCAGCCCTTGAGAACAATGGACACCTGGGAGTGATTACCCGGCCGCACTACAGAGGGTTCAGATGATGTCAGCGCTGTCTGTGAGGTTATATAATTGTCCTTTCCTTTACCCTAACATCGGGTTACATGGGTTTATACAACGCCAGCAGCTTCCTTCGCGAGAAACGGTAACTCGAGACTTACGACTGTTCAAATATTGTCCAAAAAGCCAGTGTCGGTGTCGCCCTGTTAGTGTCGCAGGATATTTAACGTCCACCTGAACGGGGGGGAACAGACGAGAGCGTGTGACCAACCGGGCCACAGGCTGACCATCAGCAGTAACCCCCACCAGACGCTGTTGTACTCCTACAGTCTGGAAAGCTTTCTAGAAACCGCCGACACCCACGCAGTTTACCCCCCGACCATGTCTCGCGCTCATCCTCAGGTGAGACTCCCTGCCCCGAGCTGCAGGTTCCCAAATGGGCAAGAAATTCCGTGATGCCGAGAGGCTAAAAAGAAATTACAGTCTAGACATGTCGGCTTATCAGGACAGTGGGTGGCCAGGATTCTAACACAATACAGATGTGTGTAAAAAAAATAACCTCCGCACGACCCATCATATTTACGTAGAGATTTTATCAGCTACACAGTGAGAGGAGAGAGCGATGTGGGGTATAAGTGGAAGATTTATACAATGAGTAATGGGGTGGGTGGGGTGGGGGTGATGTCAGTGACGAGTGTTAAGTACACAGGGGCACGGAGTGGCATCAAGAGTCAGGAGTCCTCCCGATGTGAAACGCGCCGTTTCAAATGCGAGGCGTTGTCACTTAACGGGCAATTCTAACAATAAACCTCGTATTTGATGCAGCGCCTTATCGCGCCTTTGAAACGTCTCAAAGCGCTTCACAGCATATTCTGCGAAGAGGATTTTACGGGAGAAACATGGGCAGCCAATTGCGCCCAACAGTGTCTGTCCCACAGACAGTTGCGGAATGAGTCGCCAAAATTACTGGGATCTTATTATTTATATTTTTTGGTGGGGTTATTGCCCGAGGAAAAGCGATTCCGCCAATCGACTAACAACTTGGTTCCTACTTACAGCCGGTAAACACAGGCGCGCGCGTGCGCGTGTGGATGTGTGGAGTAAGGAAACCCGCCTAATGTTTCGTCCTGCCCGGGAATCGAACGCGGGTCCTCTCGCTTGTGAGGCGAGTGGTCTAACCAATACGTTAAGGCACTCCAGATTATAATTATAATGGTTGATTTCTGGCACAGCGAAAGGAACAACAGCTGAAGGTCAGATATCTTACACCATCCAAGCCAGAGAGAGTGTTGAGCACATCACTCTGTGATCCAATGTGATATAATGTTGTAAGCAGTTTAAGTGTGTGGGATTCTGTGACAGCTTTGGTCGGGCTAAAATGAGAGATTCTATTTAAGGGATTTGTTTATACAGTAAATTCGTTTTACAGATGCACGGGGAGCCTTCTAATCTCCGCCGTTAGCTAACCTTTCTCAATGCTCGAGGTGACATTTTTTTTCTGCTGCTTAATGAATTCGCCAGCGTGTTAAACAGAAATCTCTCCATTGGGTGACATTTAACAAAACGCTGTCGACATTTGCTTTGCTGCCAACATTAAGGCGATCATTCCCCTCCTCTCTCTCCCCACCCTCCTCTCTCTCTCTCCCCCCGCCCCTCCTCTCTCTCCCCCACCTCCTCTTTCTCTCTCCCCCCTCCTCCTCTCCCCTCGCTTCTCCAAGCAATGACATTAATGCTTCCTCGCCACTCTCACATCCATCCCATCCCACACTCGCCCAAATCCCTAGGAAATTCCAACATTCTGCAGTTTCCCCCCAAAATCCCCCCCGGACGCAGACACGGGATGAAACCAGTCAGCCTTTTAAGCCTCCCCTGATCACGTCTGATCTTTTAACTCCCTGTTGTTGTTATTGCAGTCACCGGAGTTTTTAATAACAATAATAATAAACCTTGTATTTGACGCAGCACCTTATCACGTCCTTGCGATGTCTCAAAGCGCTTCACAGGATGTACTGTAAAGTGGAGTGACTGTGTATTTTGTGGATGAAATGTGGCAGCCAATTGCATGCAGGAAGATCCCACAAACTGTCATGGATTGAGCGACCACCTTTTTTTTAAGAAGGGCTTATTACCTCTAGACAGCGATCCGCCAATCGACTAACAACCGGGTTCCTACTTACTGCTGTAAACAGGCGCGTGCGTGGAGTAAGGAAACTTACCTAAGGTTTTGCCCCGACCGGGAATCCAACCCGGGTCCTCTCGCTTGTGAGACAAGCGCTCTAACCACTACACGACAGAATGGCGGCGGGAGTGAGATGATGGGGGTCAGGGTGGGGGTTGGTGGGGAGTGGCGGGGGCTGCTTGTCACGCAGCGGGGAATACAGATCACATCCAAGCAATTGTCTCCCGACTGCTGGGGCGCAGGTTAGGGTCCAACCTGAGCTGATGGTAGGGAGGAAGCTGTCAGTGCTCCCAGAGGGTGAGGAGTGGGAGAGGGAGAGAGGGGGCTCCACGTCCACACAACAAGGTCCTAGCATGAGATGTCAACTTCTTCAGGAGGAGAAGACAGGAAATTGGAGAGATCCTTAATCTCAAAAACATTGCTTTTGTTGGCGTAAGGTGAGCGGGGGAGGAGAGGGAGGGAGGGAGAGAGAGTTCCTTGGCTGTTGTCCATTAACCTGGCCAGGTTGTGCTGCATATGTCTCAGTCAGTAACCCTACCCTCAGCGCCTGTTATTGACTGTGTGGTGCGATCGCTTGTAACCTTCCCAGCCAACTGGCTTCCCCATTTATATCGCTTTCACCAAGTAAGTGCAGACGCCCTGGGGAGCCTTTCAGCGCTCTCCCCGACCCCCACCACCTTCCGCAGCGCACTGAAAATCTCTGACGGATTGCAGGAAAAAAAAAAAGGGTCATCACTCCCTCCCCACCTCCTCCACCCCCTCTCTCCCCCTCTCCCCAGTTCTGAAGGACCGTCACAGCCTCCAGTGAGTGAGATCACGACTTGGTTGATTGAAGTTGACATACTGCAAAAGGTCAACTTTGCTTATATATCCTCCTCACATCCCTCCTCCCCCCACCCCCATGTTCACCCCCCACCCCCCCACTGGAAAATGCAACACAGAAGGAGGCCGTTTGGCCCGTCGTGTGTGTGTGTCACGCTAAATCTTGCACACAGCAGGGTCCAGCAAACAGTTGTGGAGTAAGTGACCAAATTGTTTTTTGTGTGGGGGGATTATTACCCTCCGGAAAGCAATCTGCCAATCGACTTAACAACTGGGTTCCAACTTACTGCTAGTTAAACAGAGGCATGTGTGTGCGTGTGTGGAGTAAGGAAACTTGCCTAAGGTTTCGCCCTGACCAGGAATCGAACCCGAGTCCTCTCGCTTGCGAGGCGAGAGCTCTAACCACTGAGCTGCAGAACTCCACATTACCCAGGTTTTTGGAGTGAGGGAAGGACGGAGAACTTAATGAGCTCTTTGTAAAGAGGGAAAAAATACACTCCGAGACAAACACCTGAAAAATTATATGTTAAGCAGTGAATCACTGGCAGAGACACAGAGAGAGAGACAGAGAGAGAGAGAGAAAGGGAGTCTTGATTAACTGAGACCATGGCTTTGTAGCAGAAAGGGTTACGGAGGCAGAGACAGACGTAGAGATAATTGCAGGAAAAGCTGCTCGAAAGATGATCAATAACACCTTTAAGACAGTCGGAGGCTGAGTGCTTATTCAGGATTTTGTGAAATGTGCCATTTAATCCGACAAAACACGGAAAGAGCTAAATCGATAGGAAAAAAATCAGAGAGTAACTATTCCTTCACCCCGGCCTTTCCAAAGCAATTTACAGGGATAAATCAATGGCAGTTTGGCCTGACCACTAGCAGAGGATTCATATCAGACATTAACAAATTGAAGAGGCGTTTAAAAAGGCCGGAAAAGGGGGAATAAAGTGTCCCGTTAAATTGTGGGTCTCTGACATCTGAGAAATACAATCTATCGTCAGCCCGGCCCAGAGCAAAGAGCTTCGGAGCCTTCTCCCGAAAGTGTTGCCTCAGGGGGTTACGTCAATTTGTGTAAAACCAGGGATATCCGGCTTCCACCCAAACCCATCCCCTCCGCAGGAAAATTCCGTGAAAGCTCTTCGAGACGTCCTCCCAACCCGAGAGGCGCTGTATCATCCGTGAGGATTACGACCACCCACAAAATACAGTCGATTCACTTTACGGTGTGTTCTGTGAAGCGCTTTGAGACGCCTCGATGACGTGATTCCCTTTCAGATGAGATACCTGTTTTCTAAATATTACATAACAATCGTCTCCTCCCCCCCCCACCCAAAAAAAAACCTTTATGTGGAAAAAATTAATTTTAAAATGAGGCGAAATGTGACTTAACTAAATCTGAAGCGGTGCCTGACCTCCTCTGACAATAAAGACTGTTAATCTGTTCCGTGCGCTTGCTTTGGGCTCGCTCCATGGTGTAATTAACCGACCAACCACTCAACACTTTGTTTTTCGCTGTTTAATTATTCAGCAGAGCATTGCTCCGGCTTCAACCCCAATTAATTGGGTCCTTCACGACTCGATTCACAGCAATTCCCATCACCAACTTCAACTCCCACATCCCCCCCCCCCCCCCACCCCACACACACACACACACACACACACACCAGCCGATCTAGCGTTAACCCTCTCACTGTGAAATTAGAGCAAAAAAAAACCTCCCACCTGTAGTAGTAATAATAATTATAGCAATCTTTACACTTGATACGGTGCCTTTCATTTTGGGAGAAGGTCTCGAAGAGCTCGACAGGATTCACTGTAAAGTCTCGTAATGATAATAATCCATGCATTTGATAGAGCGCCTTACCACATCGTCGAGGCATCTCAAAGCGCTTCACGGAATATATCGTAAAGTGTAGCGACTGTGGATTTTGTGGGTGAAACCCGGCAGCCAATTGCGCACAGCAGTGTCCCCACAAACAGTCGTGGATTGAGTGACCACGTTTTTTTTGGTGGTGGTGGGGGGAGCGATCCGCCAATCCACTAACAACCGGGTTCCTACTTACTGCTGAGGTAAACAGGTCAGTCAAGTAAGGAAATTTACCTACGATTTTCCCCTGAACCACCCGGGGATTCAAACCCAAGTCCTCTCGCTTGCGAGGCGAGTGTTCTAACCACTAAGCTGCAGGTCAAAGAGTGTTGATTAAGTTTATCTCCCCCACCACACCCCATACCAAGATCTCTCTCTCCCTTTCCTCCCTCGCTCTCTTTCTCTATACGTCCATTCAGCTCAAGTCCCGTTAAAAGATTGCGAGCAACAATCTAACTATTGTAAGTGAGGAATCTTGGCCATTTGTTGAACACACACTAAGGTTTTCCAGACAGCGTTTACCTGTTTGGTTAATAAACTGTGTCACAGGGAAACGCGATCATCCTGAGGAAAAATAAACGAAAGATAAATGGCTTGAAGTCCAAATAAACATCTCTGGATGACAACCAGATGGTTTGTCGATTCTCTTTAGTCAAACACAGATCAACGGCGCAGTGCGTGGTCTGTGCAGAGAGTGTAGTAAATTTCTTTCTTTTAAGGGATTATTACCCCCCAAAAAGCGATCCACCAATAGACTAAGCGGGCTCCTGCTTACTGCTAAGGTAAACAGAGGCGTGTGGAGTAAGGAAACTCGCCTAAGGTTTCTCCCCGACCTGCCCGGGAATCGAACCCGGGTCCTCTCGCTTGCGAAGGCAAGTGCTCAACCACTGCACTACATGTAAGACTCCTACATCTCCCCCCACCCCCTTCCCTCCCCCACCCTCATCTCTCCCTCACCCCCGCCCCTAACGCAGGCAGCTCCAAGTCTCAGTTCAAATAAATGTGTTGTTTTGGGTGTGAGGGTGTGGGGGGGTAACAGCGCAGCAGCACAGACGGAATGGAAGGAGTCTGTGTGAGAGTCGGGCCACTTAAAGATGGAGTGAGTGTTGGTCGCATTTCCAAAACATTTCCAAGATTTTCAGTCCACAAAACTTTACTGCCCCCCTCGTCCCGCCGCCCCGCAAATAAACTGTGGTTTTCTTTTTAACCATAAACCCCAAGTCTCCCGTTTGTCTCTCGTCCCTTCCGCTCGACCATTGGCGGCCGCAGTTTCAGCCACTACACCCCGAAACCCCGTCACCCTCTCCCTCAATCCCTCCGTTGCCCCCTCTTTCCCGAATTTGAGATCACGCCTCAAGACCTTCCTCTCTGACCGTGCTGGCGGTCACCCCACCCTGGCTCGGACTCGGGCTCCGAGACCGTACCCTGCGTGAAGGAGGCTGTATGCACCCAAGGTGGTGTTGCTGTTGAGTTCAGTTATGACGATGAGTATGGTGTTTATCGGAGAAAGCAAAGCACCTCCACACAGCAGCTAACCAGACAGTGTGGAGAGGAGGTCTGTGGGCATTTACAAGGAGCTTATGTTGTGAGGCTGTGCAGGGAAATATGTTTGTTTGGAATCATTTCAGGAATGCCACCTTCGTATATATTTAAAAAAAACTGCTGCTTGTTATTTTAAGACAGGGAACCTCCCACAGAGAGCGACGACTCGGGATGTGCAAACAGCAGTAAAACAAGCAATTAACCCACCCGCTCTGACAGGAGAGGGATTTTTTCTCCCTCCTTCACCACGTGCGAAAGGCTTGGAAAAAAANCCCCGGGCAAATATTGGGGCGTATGATGTGCTAATCATCACACCATCGGTGCTAATTAATGTCACCTCCAAATACACAGCGACTCTTCCCCCGTGACAGGCACCGTTACAGGCAATGCATCAAATGCAAGGATTATTATTATTATTTTTATTTTCCTGTGAAACTCTGCCCAGTCAGTGTCTTAATTGATAAGGCACCAAGAAGTGCATTCAATTCAGTGTTAGGACACAGACACACACACAGATACATACGCACACACACATAGACACACATACACACACACACACACACGTGCACACACGTGCACACACAAAAATCCTTAACAGGTGTAAGAGTAGGAAATTGATCTGTTCCCCCCACCAGCCCCCTTGGTATTTGAATTCTTGATTGACTGAGTGACCGAGTGATGTTGGGAAGCTGTTGGGAAGCGGTTGGGAAGCTAAACCCGCTTTAGTTGCAGGAATAAATACCAGCGGAGCTGATCCTGACTCACATTTAGATAGTGATGAGTTTGTCAACTTTCCAAGCCAGCTGCCTGGTCACACACGGAGAATGCAACTGGTGTGAAACTGACTAAGTCTGGGTTGCATGCCAGAGTGGGGGCGGGCGGGTGTTAGGGGTGATGGCAGGGGCGCGAGGGTAGCTAAGGACGCGGGGAGATGGCGAGCATTCCCTCTGCGCATTCGGCCCGTTTAAGCTACGGACGAGAGCAGTTTGGAAGCTCAACAACAACGACTTGCATTTATACCGTGACCCTCACACGGGGCAGGGTAGCGTCCCAGAGCCCTTCACCAAGTGGGAGATAAATCTAACCCGTTAAACCCTCCCTCTCTCCCTCCCCAACTCAACCCTGATTTATCCGATACACCTTCATTTTGAACTCCATCCCCCTCTTCAGACGGAGCCGGACTGGTGTTGAGAGTGAAGGGTATCTGGAGACTTGCTCTGGTGTTTGAAGTCCTGGTTCACTGACGGTGACAGACACACACACACACAACGCACACACACACAGACAGACAGTGAGCAGCTGTTGTTTGAGCTCCTGTAATAACACTGCCAGCGTTAGCAGTGTTAAGCTGAGCAGCGCAGACAGAAGCACGAGTTTACTGCTCACTCACACCCCCCATTTTGTTGTGGTTGTTAATACCCCCATTTGCTAAATCCCACCTGAAGAAAACCCACCTCTTGGACTATGCTTTGCGGTCACCTCCCGCTGCTCTCCCTCTCCATCGCTCCACCCTGTCCCGCCCTGTCACTGTGAGGCGCTCCAAAACACAGTGAAGAACACAAGTTGTTGTTGTAGTTGTTGGTGTTCCCACTACATAGTAATGATTGGGGCACAAATTTTGTGGTCTATCCTTAATACATCCCTCATCTTAATTAGCCCCGAAGTGTATTGTGTTGCTTAATCGCAATTAAAAACCCATTGCATCGAATCTATCCCTCACTTAATTGTCTCCAGACATGTACATAGGAGTACACACACACACACACACAGGAAAGACACACACAGAAAAACACACAGAAACACACAGAAACACACATGCACACAGAGAAACGCGCGCACACAGAGAAACGCGCGCGCACAGAGAAACGCGCGCACAGAGAAACACGTGCACAGAGAAACGCACGTGCACACAGAGAAACACGCGCACACAGAGAAACGCGCGCACACAGAGAAACACGCGCACACAGAGAAACACGCGCACACAGAGAAATGCGCGCACACAGACACGCACAGAAACAAGCGCATACAGACACGCACACAGCGCAAACACACAGGCACAGACACACATGCACAGACGGACCGGTAACCTCTGCCAAGTGTTGGAAAATGTGCAAATAAAATAAGAGATGACTGTAGAGCGGGAGCCGCACGGCAGGTGCTGGCTGTCCCGGCAGCTTGTTTAATTATAGTAAACACGGCAGCAGCTCCGATCGGGCCCTCGGGAATTTCACGACAAATAGTGCGTTGGACAGTAACCGCGGGGCGGGCGGGCGGGCGGGCGGGCGGGGCGCTGGGCACACGCTCTGGGACGCTTCCCTGCGTGAGGGGCGCTGTCTGAATCCAAGCTGCTGTTGCTTGGCTCCGGAGGCCCTGACGCGTGGCTGGGGCCGTGTTTACAAACTGCCGTCAGGAACGCTCTTTGCCAAGGAGCGGTTTCCCTAGCAACGGCAGGATCCTTGGCCGTTCCCTTCTCTGAAATCCTACCCCTTCGGGTGTTTAAGATCCTCTGCCCAGCGGGAGCAGTGTAAAGCCCAACGCTAATCTCCCAGCGCTGGGGGCCGGGCCAACACAGAGGAGAGCACACGGAGGCCGTCTCTCCCAGTCTCCACCAGGGCCAAAGATGGTGCTGCCCTATGTGAAGGGCACGGTGGACATGTACGTCATTGTTATACAGTCATTCACCGAATGCACAGTCACCACACTTCACAGCATCTCCTGTGAAGCGCTTGGAGACGTCCCCGTGACGCGATAACGCGCTGTACAAATGCCATTTGTCTTGTTGTGTTGTTGTTGGGAAGTCAGGCAACTGCTGTTCCTGACCTTGGCCTTTGGTGGTGGTGGTGGTGGGTGGGGGGCGAAGCAGAACAAGCCTGAGGTGTGGTGTCTACTACGTTATCCCTTACCTCCATTCAAGAGGGAACCCCCTCCTCTTTCCCCCCACCCCCAGCTCCCCCTCGGCCCCCCAGCTCCCCCCCCCTCGCCCCCCCCCCCCCCCCCAGCTCCCCCCCTCGGCCCCCAGCTCCCCCCTCGCCCCCAGCCCCCCCTCGGCCCCCCAGCTCCCCCCCTCGGCCCCCCAGCTCCCCCCCCACCATCGTGTTGACACGGTTGAGTCAAGACAAAGCAGTGACCCATCACTGGGCAGGAAACCCAGAGAGGACAAAACATTCTGAGACTTCAGACTATGTGTGTGGCTCTGTGTGCGTGTGGCTGTGTGTGTGTGGGTGGCTCTGTGTGTGTGTGCGTGTGGCTGTGTGTGTGCGTGTGGCTGTGTGTGTGCGTGTGGCTGTGTGTGTGTGGCTGCGTGTGGCTGTGTGTGCGTGTGTATGCCGTGTGGCTGTGTGTGTGCGTGTGTGTGCGTGTGGCTGTGTGTGTGTGTGTGGCTGTGTGTGTGTGTATGGTTTCCTTACAGTACAGTCATGAGCTGCTGATAATAGGGTTTAGATACTTGTTTCCCAATGTCAGCAATAGGAGGTTTACCAATCGCGAGATGCTGTGTGTCTGTTGTGATTTGGCTGCTTTGTCTTTGGCTCAGGATCTTTGTCTTGACAAGAAGGTAATCGTTATAAACACATACTTCTTATCACACGTCTGACTGGAACTTCACTTATACACTGAGAGGATTATGCAACAGTGCTTTATCCTGCGTGAAGGGTGCTATGTAAATACAGGTTGCTGTTGTTGATGTTGTTGTTGATATTATTGTTGTTATTGACGTTGTTGTCTGCGCTTTTGGTCATCTTTCCCCTTCCCATCCCCCAGCTCGGCTGCCCAGCGCCCAGCGACATCCTCCCAACGTGAAAGCCAATATATATCAATGTAAGTTTATATTGTATTGTTGTTGTTGTGACTGGAGTCACCCATTGATGTCTCCTTGAGCTTTGAGAAAGCGATTGAGAGAGAGACAGAGAAGCTGTGTGGGCCTGAACTCCAGTTTGTCTCACGGTGTCATCCGGGCTCAGTCACTCTCGCATCTGAATCACATCAGGATTTTGCAGAGCTGGGGGGGGAGAGCAAGTGCCGCCCTTCGGGATGAGACGTTAAACCCAGGTCCCGTCCGTGTCCTTTTGCAGTTGGACTTCAAAGGTCTCGCAGCACTATTGGCAAAGAGGGAAGGGAGATTATCCCAGATAAATTGGCCATCCATTTCCCGGCCGTTTGTGGGGTCTTTGCTGCGCTCGAACTGACACCACGACACTCACCAGCAGTTACACGGGGGGGGCGGTGTAGGCACCTGCAGCAAATGCAAGGTTTTTAATAATAATAATATACGTTTGACCCAGCGCCTTATCACGCCACTGAGACCTCTCAAAGCGCTTCACGAGATGTACTGTAAAGCGCAGTGACTGTGTGTTCTGTGGGCAGACAGGGCAGCCAATTACACACAGCGTCTAATCCGTCGAGGGTGTAGGGTGAAGGCAGATGGTTAATATTTAGAGGCTGCTGTAATTTATCATTGTTCAATGGCTCTGAGATGGTGGTTCTATCGGCCGCTGAGGACCCAGCCAACAGCTGTAGTGTTGCTCTAATGAGGCGTGAGGTGCAGAGACAGCACCATTGATCGCCTGTAGAAAGGCTCTGTTGCTTGCTCAGAAGTGCGTGTCGACTGCTGGTCTGGTCCTGATTGATCCAGAGGCCTGGAGAACGTATGTGAGACAATGCAGAACTGATCGATGGCAGAGCCTGGGGAGTGTGTGGTTGTGTGTGTGTGTGTGTGTGTGTGCGGAGAGAAGGAGGTAGTAATATGATAATAATAATAATCCTTGCATTTGACTCAGCGCCTTATCACTTCAAAATACACCGTCAATTGACTTTACAGTGCCCTGCGAAGCGCTTTGAGACGTCTGGGAGACGTGATAAGGCGCTGTATCAAATGCAAGGATTATTATTATTATTGTTGTTGAGACGTCTCAAAGCGCTTCACAGAATATATTGCAAAGTGGAGTGACTGTGTATTTTGTAGGCGAAACCCGGCAGCCAATTGCGCACAGCAGCGTCCCCACAAACAGTCGTGGATTGAGTGACCACGTTTTTTTTTTGGGAGGGATTATTGTGCCCGGAAAGCGATCCGCCAATCGACTAACAACCAGATTCCTACTTACTGCTGAATAAACAGAGGCACGTGTGTGTGTGTGTGTGTGTGTGTGGAATAAGGAAACTCGCCTCAGGTTTCACCCCACCCGCCCGGGAATCAAATCCGGGTCTTTTCGCTTGGGAGGCGAGGGCTCGAACCACTATGCTACGCTATTTTTCAATCAATTTACTGCAACGTTCAAGGAAAATATATTCCCCAACCCCCACCCCCCACATTCATCTTATTAATCCACGCTCTGTGTCAGTGCGGGGGGGAAGGGGCGGGTGGGGGGTGGGGGGGGGGGTGGCGGGGAACGGAGGGGAGGGCACAGCTGATTGAAGTGAGTAAGTGACTGAAGCCTTTTATGTGGAATCCAATCGAGAGGCCGGCAGCTGGCGGCCACATACTATCATAACAACGTCTTCTGGCTTAAGGTTACCCGACACTAAGCCACCGCTGAGAGGCTTCACACAGTCTCCCTCCCTCCCTCTCTCTCTCTCTTTCACCATAAGCAGCTTAATAACACTGGTGTCACGTCATCCGAGTGGTTGGGGGGAAAAAGGTGGCATCAGAGCCAAGCCGGCTTGTGGAATGGCTTTCCCCCCAAATTCCCATCGCTTGTCCTGCAATTCCCATCACTCACCGGAATGAGTCAGACCCGAGAAACTGGAGGGTGAGCTGTGTAATAATAATAATAATAATAATGTGGTCACTCAACCCACGGCTGTTTGTGGGACGCTGCTGTGCGCAATTGGCTGCTGAGTTTCGCCCCCCCCCCAAAATACACAGTCAGCCTACTTTACAGCATATCCTGTGAAGCGCTTGAAGACGTGATAAGGCGTTGTATCAAATGCAAGGATTATTATTATTATTGCTCGTCAACTTGCACCTAATTCTCTCTGGAATTAGGTAACCAAGGTGTGTCCCTCCGTGGAGAGAGAGAGTGTACATTCCATTCCAAAAAACACCTTTGGGATTGTCATGTGTCGGGGGGTGTGTGGAACGTTCAGTTGGTTCGGGATACTCTTAAGCAACGGTGATGGGTTTCCGCTTGTGTCAGACACCCGACTGGACCCCCCAAAAATTCCGTACAATGGAGCAAAACTTCTGCTTTAGTAAATGCACACAACGGCGCCATTTAATATTCCTACCGCTGCTCAGCTCAGATTTTGTGTGAAATTGATTGGCATTTAGGATTGCCACACGTGGAAAGACATTTGTAAAACGATACAGCGAGTTTACAGAAAGGAATTTCTAAATCTCTTTATCTCGATCAGACAACAGGAAGAGACGTGTCAGAAAGGGTATAAACCAACAGACAGATAAAGCAAACACTGGTAGGTTGGCCTGGAGAGAAGCCTTCAGCGGTTTAATGGGCAGTGTTTTGTGTGCGGGTTCGCAGCCTTGGGATGTGAATGAGGTGTTAGCGAGAAATCAGAGACAGGGCAGAGCCTAGTGAGCAAACACACAGCTAACAACTCTCCGCACACACACACACCGACAGTCACACACACCGACAGTCACACACACTGACACACACACACATTGACTAACACACACACTGACACACACACACTGATTGATATACACACCGACACACACATATTGACTAACACGCACACTGACACACACACACACACACATATACCGAGTGACAACACGGACACCTCACACACACAAACACACTCTGATACAGAGACAGATAGACACACGCACACAGATGCGCACACAGCGACACAGACAGACATACAGAAACACACACACACACACAGTGAGAGATATAAAAGCTGCTCTGTTGTTTGCTGAGCTAATATTGTCACAGGTTGCCTTGCGCACCGCGCTATCAGGAGTCACTTATTCATGGCCGTGTTTGTCCAGCATTAAAACAACATTTAGAGATAGCGGGAGCTGGGAAACAGGAGCCAGAGAACGCTAGTGCCTTTATCACACTCCATCCACTCTGTCAAGTACTTCTGTTGAACATAATACCACCAAATGAGTCCTACTCCATGTAACTAGTCACTATTACTGGCTGATTACAGGCCTGACAATTGCCTTCTCTATCTTATGTATACACCCATTACCCTTTGCCAAAGGTAGTTACCTAAATACAGGAAATCTTTCAGTAAACATTGGCCATCAGCAATAGCCCGGCAACTTACACTGCCAGCCCAGAACACAGCTCAGAGCTAATTACCCCAAACATCCCAGACAGCGTCTGTCACTAAAGCTCAGAGACTCTGCAGCCCCCCCCCCCCACCCCAGAGCTCCCACCCACTCCCTTCTCCTCGGCTCTGGGTTCAGTCTGGGTCGACGCTCCATCACAGCACTGGGGGGAAGCACCGCATTGTCAGATTTAAGTGCAGAATTGTCGGGGCTTTATTTATACAATGTAATTTACATTTTCACGTCAGGAGAACAGCTCGAAAGTGCTGGAGTGGCGGCAGCCGAAGAGGATGTTTTTTTTTCGGGTGGGGGCAGGGTAGCGGGGGGGGGGTGGGGGGGCAGTCTGGTGACTGACGCACACTGAGACCCATCACTCTGCTTCTTGGACCAAAACCAAACCGAGAATTCCGGGCATCCCGTTAATGCACACGGAAGTCCCGCAGAGGTGGGCGTGAGGGCAGGCCTCGGCCTCGGCCGCGAAGGGATTATTTTCTTTTATTTTAACGGCTCAGCGATTACGACACCTTTGATTTTTAACGGGGTGGGGGGGTGGGGGGTGGGGGCAGGTGGTACCGCAGGCTGAGGCTGCCTGGAATTCTGGAGACCCCCTGCAGATTAGATTGAGGAGACTCTGCCATGTACAGCAGCTCCACCTCATGGCGGTGCAGTGGTACTGCAGAGCCAAAAGCCACATTGGGTTTAGGTGCAGATTGGGATCGATGGGAACCAATATATCATTGATATTGGTGGGGGGAGGGGGGGAGGGGGGGTGGGGGGAGATGGGGTGGGGGCAGATGAGGGGGTAAAGCAATGTACCACAAGCCGCCATTGACTTTACAGTTATTTATAGCCTTGTCCGCCTGGCACAGGGTCCCATAAAGAGCCGTGAATCTCTGGCCACTGGATGTAGAGGAGCTTTGTGGGATCTTTAGTGTCCCAACACGAACAGGAGGGAGGAGGGGGAGGGAGAAGGAGCGAAGGAGAGGAGGTGGTGGTGGTGGCGGGGGGGGAGGGGGGAGCTTGGTTTTAAAGCCTCTTTCGAAGGATGGCGCCTCTGACAATGCAGTGCTATACCCCTCTTTAAAAAAAAAATTATTATAATTGTTATAACAAAGTAATGAATTGGTCACTTCAATCCATGACTGTTTGGGGGATACTGCTGTGCGCAATTGGCTGGCGCATTTTACCCACAAAATGCACAGTCACTACACTTTCCAATATATTCTGTGAGGAGCTGTGATACGGCGCTATATCAAATGCAAGGATTATTATTATAATAAATAGTGATAAAAAAAAATCGTCTCATTTGCATCACAAAGAAGGTAGATCATACCTCCTTGTAACAATAGAACATTTTGATTGCAGAAATGTTGTTGAGGGTAACGCAGGGCGATGCTGTTTGTGTAATGGATTATACAAGTGTTAATTGACAGAGGTTTGTGACTAATCTTCGTTCTCTCCTGTAAACAGAAATCCCTGCTGATTCCGCGGAGAGCGAGAGAGTGAGAGAACGAGCGAGGGAACAAGGCAGCACATTTATATCATAGCAGGTGAGAACTACGAGGTGATAATTATAGATTGGAGTGATTCATAATTCATGAGAACGGAGTCATTCATTATTTCAGACGTGTTTTGGAGGAATTGGCAGCATTTGGGCTTCTGGCTGTCGCGCTGGGAGCAACGGCAACGGTATTTGATTTCACTCCGAATCCTTTGCTGGCACTTTTCGCCCACAAATATACGGTCAATTCACTTTACAGTCTATTCTGTGAAGCGCTTTGAGACGTCTAGAAGACGTGAAAAGCGCTATATCAAATGCAAGGATTATTATTATTATTATTTAACGTGCGACCGTTACTTAAGGGATCTCTTAATTAAGAAATCCGAGCACAGATGGCTTCTGGATACCAGAGTTACCCCACTCTGACCTACAGGAACCGTGGGTAGCTTTCAGCCCGACTCCGTCACTCACTAGCATTCTCACTTCTGGGTTAGAAGGTTATGGGTTCAAGCCCACCGCCCGCACCCCCCCCCACTCCCACCCTCCACCCCACCCCCGCAATGTCGGGGACCTTGAGCTCACAGTCTGGGCTGATGCTCCAGTGTAATACTGAGGCTCACTTGCCTCCCCACCCTGCCCAAACCTTGCTCCGTGTTTTGCCAATCCAGATGCCCGCTGCCATGTTTCGCCCACAAAATACACTTTACAGTACATTCCGTGAAGCGCTTTGAGACGTCTCAACCACGTGATAAGGCGCTACATGAAGTGCAAGGATTATTATTATTATTGATAAAATATATGATCTCACGATGTTACAGCACAGAGACAGACTGTTCAATTTGCCACTGTTCAGCATTCTGAAACACTACCCTGTGTGATGGGCGCTGTGTAAATTCAAGTTGTTGTTGTTTACAGGGCCTGTGGACCTCTCCATGTACTCCAGGAACAGGCGAAGGGGCCAAAAAAGCTTTGGGGAAGGGGCTTCAGGGGAGAGAAACCGAGGAGGCGATGGAGAAAGGCAGTGAGCAAGGAGAGACCAGAGAGGACCTCAGTCTGACAGAGAGGTGAAACAGACCTGGGACTTGCCTGGACGCTAATCTCTGCGGCTGGAGTTGGAGACATGCAGCAAGCTTGCCAAACGCCTCGCAGGTCAGTCGCTTGATGGCTTTGTGTATCTAGAATACAGAATGTTCAAGTACTGGAGTCACAGCGCAATGCAAACACACGGACTGTTTGTTGCCTTTGATTAATTGACTCCTGATATGAAGGTCATTGGCTCACTCACCGGGCGGGCAGATTGCGGACAGTCACCAGAGTGGGATAAACATTACACAGCCGCCACGGCCGAGCTTTCTAATAATGAAAATAACTTGAATTTTAATAATAATAATAAATCTTGTGTTTGGTACATCACTCTTGCCACGTCATCCAGGATTTTTTTTTACCGTGTAGTGCAGTGACTTGTGTAGTTTGTTGGGAAGTGCAGCAGCCAACATCCCGCCACAAAACAGCAATGTTATCGGGAGGGAGTGGGAGAAATTGTCGGCCAGGACAGAAGAGAGAGGGAGCTGTATTTTAGAGGGATCTTTAGTGTCCACTTGAACAAGGCGCTGATGGGACCTCGGTTTATGCACATTTTAAAATGTCTGGTAACATCCACAGCCCCGGCACCTTGGGACATCCTCCCAACATGAAAGGTGCTTTATAAAGGTAATTTGTTGTTGTCGTTGTTGTCGTAGTCACCAGAGCTTTCAATATCAATAATAATAATAATCCTTGCATTTGGTTATAGCGCCTTATCACGTCGTTGAGACGTCTCAAAGCGCTTCACAGGATACACTGTAAAGTAGAGTGACTGGGAATATTGTGGACAAAACACTTTGGTTACTGTAGGGGAAGGTTAGTTGCTTGGTTGGTTCCAAAATGCTGAAGGACAGAGACGTGTGTGTGCTTAATTCCTTCAGGCCGTAGCAATTACCTGCACAAACAAGCCTCGGCACTCGAGGAGGGCGGGAAGGGGCAAGGTTCAAAGATCAAGGCGGTGGTGGAGGGGGGGAGAGAGAGAAAGCGAGAGAGCCACTTGTGTTGATTTTGCCCAAGTGTGAAATATGCCGAGATTGCTTCTCGCCTCCATTACAAGGCTGTTACATTAACAGGAGCCGGCAGTAACTGTATCAACGACCTCCAATAAAGTTCCGCCAACAAGTTGCGCTGTTTGCTATTACACATTTCATCAGTTAAAAACGTCTCCTGGCTGTGTTTGCTCAGAGTGAGGCATTAAAATCCGAGCAAACCTTTCCCCGTAGCCCTGTGTCCACAAAAGATGCATTTTACTGTGTCAGGCAAAGAGCAGCCAAAAACACAGCTTAGGTAAACATTAGCCTTGGCACAAGCGAGGAGAGATATCAGAGTGGTCACAGGCTCTATCGATCAGAGGCCGGGCCCCTACTGTTTGGAAAGTCTACGCACTGTTGAATTTGTCTGGGTGTTTCAACAAATACTGCATATCCTAAAGCTCAGCAAACAGCGCTATTGGAGCTGAGGGGGGGGGTGGGTGGGGGGGGGAGGGGGGTAATGCTGGAGGAAAAATACCAAGTGATGTGATAACAAAGTCAACAGCGTCTTGTGCAAACAGCTTCGAAGAATGCAGTCACCTTTCTGTAACCTTTATCACTCGCTTCCTAGTTTCGTCCCCGTAGAGGCAACACCACAACAACTAGTTGCATTTATATAGCGCCCTTCAGGTGGGGTAGCGTTCCCGGAGGCAAAGACTATAGAACTTCCAACTTATGGGTTGAACCCACAACCTTCTGACTTAGAACGGGAGACTGACTGAGACGCAGGCTGATGCACAAATCGTTTGGGGGTTTGGATCGCGGAGCCCTGTAGTGTTGTGGTTACAGCGCTCACCTCACAAGCGAGAGGACCCGCGTTCGATTCCCGGTCGGGGCAAAACCTTAGGCAAGTTTCCTTACTGCACACACACACACACCTCTGTTTACCCAGCAGTAAGTAGGAACCCGGTTGTTAGTCGATTGGTGGATCGCTTTCCGGGGGGTAATAAACCCTCCAAAAAAATAAATGTGGTCACTTGATCTACGACTGTTTGTGGGACACCTCTGAGCGCAATTAGCTGTAGAATAGTTTTGCCCACAGAATACAAAGTCAATCCACTTTACAGTATATTCTGTGAAGCGCTTTGAGACGTCTCAACGTGGTGATAAAACGCTATATCAACTGCAAGGATTATTACTGTATTATAGCCCATTAGCGTGTGTTGTTGTAGTGAAGTCTCACTGCCCTTGGCTGGTGCTGATCAAACATTGACAGACGAGAGCGTGACCTGCTGTATAAAAGTTCAACGACGACGCCATTAAATGCCAAACGACTGAGGAATATTTAATAGGAGAGTCGAGCGTCAGAAGCCGGTGTGAAGTGACCTCCGCTGGCCGGAGCAGAGGCAAGCGAGCGAGCGAGAAAGAGCTGGTAAACGTCAGCGTGGCGTGCCGTGTGGGGAAGGAGGCATTCGAAGTGAGGTCGCCGTCACACGGGGACATTGCGACGGACGCAATCTCAGTCTCAAATACTATCAATAATGCATCAAACTGCCAGGTGCGCCCGACAAACAGACAGTCACTACACTTTACGCTTTACTTCAGAGTAGAATTCTGCAAACGCTTTGAGACAATCTCCCGCCCTGAAAGGCGCTGAGTCAAATGCAGGGATTATTATTATTATTATTATCAATGGTAATAAATTGAACAGGCTGAGAGGGCTGAATGGCCTCCTTTGTCTGCTAGGAATAAGCGAGAGAGAGAGAGAACTTAACCGGGCTTGTTCCCTCTTCGCTTCGAAAAACCGTCCCCCCCCCACCCCCTGTGCCCCCCCACTGTAGCTACAGAGCAGTAAAATGCTGTTGTTGGCTGTGCTGACCTCGTGAACTGCTCTGCAGAGCAATCTGCCGTCAGTAATAGCTTTCCTCCGACCTCACTCCGTCTCCATGGACACCGTCACACACGGTGTTTGGAAATGAGCTTGTTAGTGGGTGCCGAGGGTGGGGGTCAGGGTGGGGGGGGAGGGGGGGGCGATGGCCTCGCCTCCGAGAGAAGGGAAGCTGTGAAGCGTGACAGGCGGGCAACAGTCCACACAGTTGACCCAGCGCCTCATCATGTCATGGTGACGTCTCGAAGCCCTTCGCTGGGTTGGCCGCGGAGTTTAGCGAGTGATTGACACAGCGCCTTATTGCCCCCAGGGAAAGCCATCCGCCAATCGACTAACAAGCGGGTTCCTACGTCCTGCTGGTAAACTGGGGCGTGCGTGTGGAGTAAGGAAACTTGCCTGGAGTTGTGCCCAACCCAGAGACAACACTCCCTTCTGTTTCGTGCCAAGTCATTGCCCCACCACCAATAAAAGACACTTTAAACCACCGACCCCACCCCCCCCACCCACTCCAAACCCCCGAGATAGTGCTGCCGTTATCTCTGAGGGAGGGCTCAGAGTTCTAAGCGCCCCCCCCCCCCCCCCCCCCACCCAACCCTTACTTTAACCGCGAGATAAATGAGTGACTTATACGATTATTGTCATAGTGAGTCTGTCCAACACATAACCACTCTCTTGTGCAGAGTGACCTTGGTGGCGTGTGCTATTATCTGTGATTTGCTGCTATCTACAACACACAAAAAAATCTTTACGTTGATACAGCGGCTTTCACGTCAGGACGACACCTCAGAGAGCTTCACAGGGTTATAATAATAATAATCCTTGAGTTTGATGTGGCGCCTTATCCGTCGTTGAGACGTCTCAAAGCGTTTAAAAGGTTTTTACTGTAAACCGTAGTGACTGTTTCAGAGGCGAACGTGGCAGTCAATTTGTGCATTTCTGCAATTTGGAGAGCGAGAGAGAACGAGAGAAACTCCCTTCTGTTTCTCCGTTGGTCAGTTGAGTGGCAAAGCCGTGGTTTGTCAGCGCTCCTAACTCCAATGGGTTTGTGTGACTGAAAAGCAACAGGTTATGTGAAGGAGAGAGCGAGAGAAAGTTGAGAGCTTTCCTGTTGAGCACGAAATCATCCAGTGGCCTGAGATCTGAAAGCGTTTAAGTGCCCTCACCTCCTCCAAGATGACACACACACACACACACACTCGCGCTCTCACATACACACTACAAATAGACGCAGCAATCCATCCGGCTCTGTTACTCATTCCCCTCGTCTTAGCGCCCTGCCCAGGTTTCCATTCACACCCTCCCTTCACACCCCAACTGCTATGGGCTGAATCCTCGCGGACACACAGATCCGCTCCCATCAATTCCTGGGATCCGGATTAACTTTGGATGTGCAAAATGTAGCTGAAAATAGCCGAGCGGAAAATCGTGGGACTTGTCACCCCCCACCAACCCCCACACACACCCCCACACACACACACACACACTCACACGCACTCAGACACACACCCACACTCACGGACTTACACACATCCACCCACCCACACACACTCACACAAACGCCCACACCTATTCACACGCGCGCACTCACTCACTCACACACACACCCACACATATACTCAGACACACACCCACACTCACGGACTTATACACATCCACCCACACACACAAACGCCCACACACTCACACACACACACACACACACACACCGGCTGCTTAACAATCTACTGAGTATTAGTCATAATAAGTTGCAGAGAGCAGCACCAAGTGATCAATCTTGTGTGACAATTTGCTTTGCACAGATGAAAAATATGTGGCGAGAAGCTTTCATCGCTCATTCCCCAGGACTCGAATTGCCTTCAATTTCTGTCCCATTTTCTCTCTCTCTCTCTCTGAAATGCAGTAACGTACATTACAGTGTCTTACTGTCCCGTCTGCCTGTTCAGGTGGACGTTAAAGATCCCGCTGCGCTATTCGAAGGGAGTTTCTCTCGCCCGGTGACCCGGCCGGCAATCCCCCAAATAAAACTGGTCGCTCATTCCACGGCTGTTTGTGGGACGTTGCTGTGTGCAAACCGACTGCTGCGTTTTGCCCACAAAATGCACAGTCACTCCACTTCACAGTGAAGCGCTTTGACACGTCTCGACATCATGGTAAGGCGCTGTATCAAATGCAAGGATTGCTATTACTGGAGTGTAAATCATTTCAGTGCAGCTAAACCTCACTTTGCTTTGCCCACCCCCACAGCCCCCCACCCTCCCTCCTCTCCCCCACCCCCACAGCCCCCTCCTTCAGCGTGAAAGACTTCAGAGAACATTATAGAACGTTATAGTTTCTCATCTGCTCCTCTTCCTGGCTGGGGAAGACTGTTAATAAAATAATGTCTCGCTGCAGTTGGCAATGCGCTGCTAAAGCCAGCCTGAGTGCTCAGCTCTGTGGTATCGCGGCTGGAGTCGGTTGAGTTTTGCAGTATTGGGTTTGCGTTGGCTGACTTCCAGCTCTTAATAGGGTGAACGCAGTGTAAACAACCAAAGGAACCACATACTGACAAGTGGGCGGGGGGAGCGAGCAACTCTGTGTTCTTCCACAGCTTCAGAGGAACGCACTGGGGGCTTGTTCTCAACTACCTCTTCAGAACCAGGCTCCAAAACCTCCAGCCAGGGCTCAGCAGTGTCCAGCACTGGGAGACATCCTCCCGACCTGAATGGCGCTGCTATAATAATAATAATAATAATAATTTGTGCATTTGGTACTGCGCCTTATCACGTCATTGAGACATTTCAAAGAGCTTCACAGGATACACTGTAAAGTGTAGTGATATATACTCAACGACATGAGAACAAACATGCCTGGGAGCCAGAACGCTCTCTAAAATGTAATTTATTTGAAGTGGTGACGGGACGAGAGCCAGAGTCCGTGTTTGTCGGTGTTTATCTGGAGGAAGAGGCTTGGCTTTGGCTGAGGCGTAATGAAAGTTTTTTTTTAATCAGACGAGGATCAAATAAAGAGGAATTTGGCAAAGCGATTGGAAACAGCTTTCTGTTTATTGCAAAAAAATTGGCGTTAAACTATTGACCCCGAATTCCAAGGGCTGTAATTCCCTTTAAACAGCTTTCCTGCAATTATTGTTCCTGAGATCTCCCGGCGTTAGTTTCAAAGCCGGGTTGTTGGTGGTGACGATAAGACACCACAGGGAGCTGTGAAAAGGACGTGTAGTTTTGCACAGAGTGTGTGTGGTTGTCTGTCACCACAGGCTCTGCCTTCCCTGTCAGTCTCAGCCGCACTCACTGAGCTGTGGGTACGTCGCTGTGCGCACTCTGCCTGCCGCGTTCACCCGCAAAACTTCACAGTCACTACACTTTACGGTGAAGCCTGTGAAGCGCTTTGGGACGTCCGTCCTCCCTCCCGTATCTTATTTTGAATTTGTCGTAGTAAGAATAAGAATTCTTATTAATAAAGACGTACGTGGAAATATAAAACAAACATCGTCGAGACGTCTCAGAGCGCTTCACAGGATATACTGTAAAGTGCAGTTAATGTGTATTTTGTGGGCGAAACCTGGCAGCTAATTGCGCACAGCAGCGTCCCCACAAACAGTTGTGGAGCGAGCGACCGATTTTATTTGGTGGGGATTGTCAGCCAGTTCACCGGGGGAGAGAGAGAGAGAGAGAGAAACTCCCTTCTCTTTTCGAATAGCGCCATAAGATCTTTAACGTCGACCTGAACAGGCAGATGGGACCTCAGTTTAACGTCTCATCCCAAGGAAGGACAGATGGACGGGTGGATGGATTGGGGGCAGGAGGTTGTTCCTTTGTAAAATTGTTAGGGCACAAAATTAAATTAAAAACAGAAGCAAAAGATCAAACTTGCGAATTGAAAAATAAATCCTGGGAAAGGGAGAGTGGGGGGAGAGGGGGGGAGAGAGGGGTGGGGGGCAGTCAAATAAATCAAGTGACGATTCTGTCATAAAACACTGCTAAAAGCCTGAGGTCACATAGTGTGTGTTTGTGTGTGTGTGGGGGGGGTGTTGGGATAAGTGTGTCAGCACAGCAGGACTCCTGAGTGTCAACCTGCAGAACATCATTAATCTTACTGGTATTAATTAGACCCAAGAGGTCAATTAATTACTCAGAGCGAGTGGCTGATTCTAATCATTTTGGCAGCCGACACGTCAGCAATACTGGAGGCGAAAGAGAGAGAGAGCGAGAGAGAAAGAGAGAGTAATAATAATTGTTGCATTTGATATCGTTCCTTATCACATCTTTGAGACCTCTCAAAGCGCTTCACATGATACACTGTAAAGCGCAGTGACTGCATATTTTGTGGGCGAAACGCAGCAGCCAATGGCGCATGGCAGTGTCCCACAAACAGCCGTGGAATGAGCGACCGCATGATTATTTTTTGACGGGGGGGGGGGAACGTAAAGTTTTTATTTTAAATAAAGCCCATGATTATGCAAACACAAATATGTTCAGTGCCCGGCTGCGTGTGGTGCCGGGTGAATCCCGTGGGTTTTCAAACAAGAGAGAGATAACTAAAGCGAGTGGTAAACGTATAGAACAAGTTCCCTGGGGAGACAGACGGCGGAAGCGGAAAGTGTTGTTTGTTTCAAGAACAAATTAGACAGATTTCGGCTGGAAAATAATATCTCGGGGTTCAGTGTCTTGTCGGGGAAACGACATGTCCCCAAGCGATGGTGGAAGGCGAATTGGATGGATGGACCTTGGCCTTCTTTCGTTTAGCAAATCCTTATGTCCTTATGGAAAGGAAGTGTCCTGGATATCAGACCGAGGGTGTCTCCCAGCATTTCATTCAACTTATAATAACAGCTCGTCATTAAACAGCCTTCAGTCGGGGGAGAGGGAACTCAGGATTGACGCATGAGCTGAAATCCCCAGTGAACTGACCTGACCTGTTTGTACAGGAAAAGCAGTTAAAAACAATCTGATTGTTCTCCTCTCGCCAGATCCCTGGGGGGGGGTTGGGTGAGGAAGACCCTTCTTCGGCCCATTTGATCTCCCCCTTAGGGAACACCTGCTTCCACAACCGTAGACATTTACAGCCCAGGAGAAGGCCCATGGTGTCTGTGTCGGTTCTTTTAAAGAACAAATCCTTTCCATTCCATTCACCTGCCCCCCATTCCCCTCCACACCACATCCCCTGTAGTTTACTCCTTTTTAGATGTTTACCCAGTTCCCTTTTGAAAGCTAATATGTGGAGTCCTGTGGGGTAGTGGTTAGTCCTCTTGCCTCGTAAGCTCGCTTGGGTTCGATTTCCGGGTGGGATGAAACCTTAGGCAAGTTTACTTAAGTAGGAACCCAGTTCATAGCTGATTGGCGGATCGCATTCAGGGGACAATAATTTCTTACAGTATATTCTGTGAAGCGTTTTGAGACGTCTCAGTGACATGGTAAGACGCTACATCAAATGCAAGGAATATTATTATGTAGTTATTTATACACACATATATATAGGTATATATGGATTCTGTCTCAACCACCGCTCCCATTAGGGCTCTCCACACATCCTAATCTACTCCGTTTGCAGACGATATTCAATTGATGCCCTTCTGGTCACTGACTGAGCCACACACCCACACAACAACCCAGCAGTGCCCTGACACACTGCCCCCTGGTCACTCCCGTTACCGCCAGCGAAGGCTCTAATTACGAACGAGGCACAGCGAGCAAATCAATCAAAGCCCCAAATCCCAGCAAATCCTCTAAAGGGTAAAAAACAAAAGTCTCATTTCCTGGCCTCAAAAGATCTTATGAATATAAATCCAATTCGTGCTATTGCTTTGGACTCCGCTCTGTGGTGCCCTCCAGCACACAAAGCAATCAACACCCTTGTTTAAGTGACATCTCGGGTGTTTTCTCTCTCTCTCTCTTCGTTTCATTACAACCAGTCGGTGCCTCCCCACTCCCCCCCCACCCCCCCCGCCCCCCCTCCCCCCCACCCCCCCCCCCCCCCCCCTTTCTGAACAGGGACGATTTGCCAATTTCATTCTACAAAACGGTCAACTTCAAAGCAGCTCAATTCAATGAGAAACAGTTGACATTGAAAGCCACTGGCGCGTAGCCATCGATTGGCTTCAGACAACCTTGGGATTGTGTTTTCTTTCTGGCATCTTCTCAATAATTTTCAACAGATTTTTTTTTATTTATATGTATCTACAGTCGCTCACTGCATGTACTGTACAACCGAGCGTGCGGCTCAGTGGCGGTTCTCTCTCTCTCTCTCTCTCGCCTCCAAGTCAGAAGCCTGGGGGCCTCAAACTCCAAGTCGGGATTTGGAATCGCATAGTCTCGGCTGTCGCTCCATTGCAGCATTGGGTGGGGGGTGTTGCATTATCGGAGGTGCCTGTCCTTTGGATGAGACGTTAAACTGAGGTCCCGTCTGCCTGTTCAGGTGGATGTTAAAGATCCCGAGGCAGTGTTTGAAAAGAGAAGGGAGTTCCCCTCTCCCTCCCGGTGTCCTGGGCCAACAATCACTCACTCTATGACTGTTTGTGGGGACGCTGCTGTACACAATTGGCTGCCGCGTTTCACCCACAAAATACAGACAAATTCACTTTACAGTGTATCCCGTGAAGCACTTTGAGACGTCTCAACGACGTGTAAAAATGCAAGGATTATTATTATGATTATTATGATTACCATTGAATCTTTTCGAACAACGAGCTTGATTTCGAAACCAGCTGATGTGAGCATGACACTGACGGGAGAGAGTGCAGCCGTGCACTTTTGAGGCTGGGTAAACAGACCGAGCACAACTAAGCCAACAAAGCTGCGACTTGTTTTTCCTGTGGCTCCCTCATCACAATGGTTTAATAGAATTCCTGTCAAGCACAGAGCTGGCTTTGTGTGTGCACAGTGTCTAACTTATGACCCTAATATCGTTGATATCAGTACAGAGGCTTTTTAGCAATAAAAGGCGAAGCAGTAATTAACAGCTGGTATTAAAGCACTTGGCAGCCTGGCCAGCAATTCAGCACAAAGCAAACAATTTGCTATAAATGGCTTTTGATTGTGGAGCCTTCGGATAATTACGCTCCATAAATGCACTGTAAAAAAAAAAGCTCACGATCAAAAGGCAACAAGCCTGGAGCTCGGGCCCCACACACCAGAGCAAAGCTCGGCCCTCAGCCACCAGCCTCCCAGGCCTGAGGTCACTACACCCACTCCCAGGGCATTGCTCTGTGGGGAAAGCTTCACTCATGGTGACCCATACACTGCCCCCAGCGTAGTGGTTAGAGCACTCGCCTCGCCAGCCAAGAGGACCCGGGTTCCATTCCAGGGTGTCGGCTTTGGACGCGGCGGTTTGTGGAGTCCTATGGCCTTTCCCACTGTCTGTCACTTGACACAATCCCTGGGCTCGAGGGACGAGACTTCCAATAGTGAAAGAGGGGGGTGAGGTGGGGTGGGTGGGGGGGGTGAAGCCTGCGAGCAGGACACACAAGCTGATTTCAGGAAAGTGTCGTTAACTTGTCATTATCGGTGTCAGAAATAACAAGGCGGCAAGGAGTCGAGTCAGGTGAGAAGTCTTGTTTGTTGTGGCGCCCAGACAAGGAACATTGAGAACGGGGTGTGAAGGGGAGGTCAACATTATCTCACACACAGATTCAGTCTGACCGGTACACTGCTTCTCATACTCTATGTCAGTTCATAATAATTAAAAATAAAAACTTAGACTTTATCCGCTTGGTGGTCGATGATGTTCTTTCCCATCCCACCTCCACCCCCCCACCACCACCACTACCCTGTGACCTCCAATATTTTCTATCTCATTGACATGGCAGTGTTGGCTGTGCAAATAGCAACTCTTTTCATTATTGACTGAGCTAATGTTGACATTTTGTCACAAACTGCAAAGTTAATACGATAAAGTTAATCACTGATTAAATGCACCACAACTCAGTGGATTGCTGAAAGCACCTGTTAAATAAGCCCTTTACTGTTTGCCTAAGCACATTTCTGTGGGACTGACTCGGGATATTCCAGAGTGGAAACTGAAACTATTCTTTGTGTTCGTAAAGAGAGATTTAACCACTTGATGACTACGCATCTATAACAGGGTATAATAGGGTAATGTCTCAGGGCGCCTCACAGGGACAAGAATGTTCTCTGAACTTTGGTGGGGTGGGGGGGGGCACAGACACGGTCGAAGAAAGGATTTGAGGGTAAGAATGTGTGGTGGAGGGAGAGTTCCAGTGGTTAGGGGAATAGTGACTGAAGGCTCAGTTATCCCTTGTATTTGATCCAACATCTCATGACACCATGGAAACGCCTCACAGCGCTTCGCAGGGTTTTACTGGATGTATCGTGTAGTGACTGTGCGTTTGTAGGCGAATAATCTGGAAGTTGAGTCACATTGTCTGTAGCCGGTCGCAATCACTGTTGTTTTAATAGCGCAACTGCACCGTCTGCTGCACAGTTGTTGTATTGCAGGAAGAAGCATTTTCAAGGCTTTTAATGGGACTCAAAGGAGGATTAAACACAGTGAACTTGTGTTTAATTATCATTTATTTGGAACAAGACACTCAACAGTGCATCCCACACGGGATCAGACAGGGAAAGCGTAGTTTAAAGTATATTAATAATAATACAGCATATACAGAGGGCAAAATGTCACGTGCAAAATAATATTGTAATGTTTTAGAACAACTAAATGTGAACCGTCTGTTTGACACGAGTTATATTGTAGGTTAGTTGGCTGCACTCTCAACTCTCTGTTGCCAGGAGGTATATGAGTTCCAAACCCCACAGCGAGACTTCAGTCCAAGCTGTAGGGTGTGTGTGTGTGTTGTGTGTGGGTAAGAAACACTGCATTGTCAGAGATGCCGTCCTTTGGTTGAGATGTTAAACTGGGGTGTCTACCTGGCTCTCTCCCAAGATGGACAACAAACTATCTTGTGATACTGTTGGAAAACAGAAGGGAGTTTGTACTGGCTGACGAACAAACTCACTGCATGGCTGTTTGTGGGATCATACCGCAAGCAAATTTGCTTAGACATTTGACAATAATTGGCAGCAAAGCTCCTTCAAGATGTTTTTGAGGTTATGAGCCACTGAACTGAACGCGAGGACTGAAGCGAGGGTGTGAGATTTAGGTGTCATCGGTTGGGGGTCAGCGGCATTGCTGTGGACATGAGGATCAGAACTCGCTGGCCAGAAAGTGTTCATTTCTGACCTTGCTCACTGATTGCCAAAGATGAAATTAAGATGGAATTATAAGGGGAGGGCGGAAAAAGGAGCAGGGATTCCTCAAAATTAAATAAATTAAACAAACCGACGTCGCATAAAAAATAAACAGCGTGTCGTGTTAGCTGCACAACAGCACATTCAGAAAAGCCGCGCACAGAGGGACAGGACAGCGACTTTCCAAATCAAACACTCGTGGTTTTCAATCAGGGAAAACAAACAGCACGAGGCAAATAACGGAGGGAACTTTCGCTGGGAGTGTATCCAAATCAAACTGAGAATTCCATGCATCCCACCTCCACATGGAAATTCCAGAGAGATTGCTGGAATGGAATGCACACACACACACACTCTCCCCGGAGGGACGCATTCTGTTCACCTATTTCCGGAGAGTATTAGGCACGTTAATAATAATAATACATATTCTAAGCTAAAATATTTTTTAAAGAGACACATAAGCTTTATTTGAAATACTGAACGTGACTTTATTTTTCCATCTTCCCTACTTGATTTGCAAAAAGCTGCACCGTACATAAATATGCATTATACATCTGCAGAAGTAACTAAATAAGAATGAAATTATCACCGTATTTTGAGCTACGGGAAGTGCACACAAGTAGAAAAGTCAATTACATACGGGCCTTATCAGATTAAAAAACCCTAAGCACAAAACCTATTATTAGTTTAACTGGTTATGATGGACAGACAGACGAATAATTCTTAACATTAATAAGCCTCCCAGAGAGAAACAAAACAAAAAAAACTTAGCTTATAATGCAAAAGCGAGTTGCTGTGATGTTGTGTTCGTGCATATCACACGTCCCAAAAGAGGTCTCTAAAGTGCATCTTCTCTATTGAAGAATAGCAGCAGCTCTGAAAAGTTTTTTTTCTACATATAATCCCAGGGAGGGAGGGGAAGAGAGAAGGAGTGGGAGGGGCGGGGGGGTAGGAAGTGGGGGAAATAATTATTGGAGATCTTAATGTTTGACAGGACTTTATAGTTTTTTTAAAAAATAGGTTTACGAAAATTCATTTTACAGCAAAATTGCAGATTCACAGCGTCACCAGCTGTTGTTGCAGTGTTACTGACCACTTGTGCAAAGGTATGGAAACTAGGGCGGAGAGGGAAGATCATGATTAACTACATGGAACGGGTATAAAATAATCTTATTCCACACAGTAACAGGGTTCATACATGTAATGGCAAACACATACACAGTCCGTACAGTGCAAAAAGGGAGGGGTGGAGAGAGAGAAAAAAACGATTGTATGATATACCCATTATAAATAGCCAGTCAGGAAGAGTACTTGATCAAACTTTACAGCTACTTCAACATTGCCAAATTCTCTTCTTCATCAAACACTCGTGGTTTTCTGCCGTGTTCCAGAACGTTAGACACTTGCTCGAAGGCTCAACAACAGAATTCCCTCCAGACAATGGTTCCGCTGCTGCTATGGCTTTCTGCGCCTGGAAATGTAAAACAGTGAAGGTGATAAACAAACAACAACTTGCATTTACAGGGTGACCCAAAAAGTCGTGATACCATTTATTTTTAATAATAATTACTTGATTTCTTCATCAGTTCCTGAAGACTCGTTAGACATTGTAATGGTATCATAGCTCGTTGGTCACCCTCACGCAGGGTAGTTTCCCGGAGCTCAGTCACCACATATGTCAACATTCTGAGGAGTGATGAGCAAGCAAAACACCGCCTGAACGGTATGTAACAAAGACATTGCAATGCGCTAATCCACCTGACAGCACCAACACAGTTACTGAACGACAACAACACAACGTACTTGGGCTGAGCGTGATGCTGGTATCCGGGTCCAAAGTTGCCGCCTGCTTTCATTTCAACTGCAACGGAGCACTGAAAACACAGAGTGGTACAAACTGAACTGGGTGCTGTGAGCAGCGCCCTTTTACCTCAGTAGAAAATGGGTGTGGGGGAGAGAAAGGGAGGGTAAAGAGAGAGAGGAAAACAAGTCTACAAGTAATCCCAGCCCCCCCTTCACCGTTAAAAGGTTAACATCTCACTTACTCTGGTCTCCACGTCTGTCCACTCCGATTCTGTAGTCTCCACTTGCTGAGGAGGAGCCGATTGTGATGACCTACGTTTCCTACTATAATAGAGAAACAAACCATGAGTGAAGAGTCATCTCTATCCTGGCAACAGTCTGTTGGATAAGCCTTGTCGTTTCCCAGGCCCCTTTAGGCTGGTTAATGTGCACACCCTTACCTTGTACCAGTCGGGGATTCTTGCGTTAGTCTCTCGATGTTAGTGAACTGGACAGATTGCCCACCGCCTCTCGTCCTGAACACCTCCCCCTGTGACACAACACAACACAGGACGCATTGAGCGAACCCTGGCACCCACCGCATAAGCCTCACACAAGCCATCGCACTGCATTAAAGTTAAACAGTATTATATTACTCTGATAGCCTTTAAAACAATTACCCATTGGCTGAGTCATTGGAACCATTGAGTTCAGTTCTACAAACTTATTGGAATAAGGTTCAAAGAGGATGATAGGAAGGCTAGGAGTGAATATTTAAAGTCAACATTTGTGCAAATCGAGTCGTACAGTACAACATGCGATTGGTTCAATTGGATCATGCAGTTCATTACCTTGATCAGTTGGGTTTCAATCTCCCCATCCGAAGCAAGCTCTTGGTGTGTCAAGATGTACTTGTCACCCTTAGACAGAGCCTTCTCACTGGGCACTGGCATTGGGATGGAATTGGGAACAATTGGCTGCAGGACAGTGTCTGTTTCCACGCTACCAAATGGCTTATGGTCTACCCATCGCTCCCCACCTGCCGAGTTTGACCTTCTGTGTCGTAGGAGAACAGGTGGTGTGTTCTAAGCAGATTGAGACAGTAATCAACAGAAATTGCAATGAGGTTCCTAATTAGAGGATCCCTTTAAAGAACAGCATTGATTTGAGCGTGAATTCAAGGAGAACAGCTCGCCCAGCGGTGGAATTATCTGCCAGCTCAGATTAAGAGAACAAACCAAACATACATTCTACATTCAAATTGTTGGCTTGCTAGAAGCTGTAGGGCTGGGGAGTTAATGCACAGCTCCTCTGAGAACCACATTAAGCTCGTTTTATGCACCAAAGCATAGTGAAACAAAGGCCGAGTGAATAAGACAATTGCCAAACTTTAAGAGTACAATTTTATTCAATAATCTTTTGATTAGCCAAACTGATTATACTTTGTCAGCTTCTAGTAATAACTAGCTGAGGTTAGTCAACGAGCTGTGATGGGCCAGCAGACTAAGCTTTGTTCTGATGGCGACTGATGCTGCCACATGCAAAGTGTTTCAGAGCACGGCAAAGCAAGCAACACATTTGGAGAAAAAAAGTCTACAGACAGCATCCGTTTACTCAGCTGCACCTTTCCCATTGTACATTTGATATGGTTTGAGAACATGCACATCTCTCCAAGGATTAATAGTCAATGCAAAGCTTCAGAGACAAGTGCAGAAGCAGAGACAAGTGAAGAAAGAGCAAGAGGAAAGTCGTTTCAAGTCTTTACTGTATTGTGAGGATCAGGCTCACTGCACTTGAAAATCACCTTTTTGCTTATTGCGTCTAGACTACAATGCTCTGCTAGCACATAAAGGATGATTCCAACTGTAAGGGTACAGCTTTTCCATTCCTTTACTTCACTGATGACCAAGTGTGTATAAATACACATTGGAAAAAAACAAAATGTGATCACAAGTATATTAGACAGGATGGATAGATGGGCCAAGTGTTGGCAGATGCACTTTCAATGTGGATTTGCAGAAGGGAACTTGTACACCAGGGAGGGATGCTATTAATTTGCTCAGTGCAGATTGAAAAGGAATGGCCTGTCGGCACCAGTTGGTGTAAAGATATTGTTAACAAAGGGTATCAAGAACTGGGAAGTGTTTAGAGAGGGTTATAACTCAGAACGAGCTAGATGGATGGTGATTCAAGGCCTTTAAGACCTATTAAGAAACAGAAGAACGAAGCAAGATGGGATATATATAGTAGATACAGGTGATGTAAATGGTCTATTTCGACGGGCACTGGCCTGTTTCATGCCCTGTCCACCCCACCATCGATGGTCAAACTTTCAGCCTTTCTGCCCCCACACTTTGGAACTCCATCCCAGAGCCCCTTTGCCTCACCCCCTCTATTGTCTTGTTCAAGACCCATCTCAAGTGTTTTCTCTTTGACCGTGTCTTCAGTCATCCTTATACCTCGTGACTCCAGCCCACAGCTCAGTAGAAACCATTGAGAGCGCCCCCCCCCCCGACATGAAGGGTGCTGTATAAATGCTATTTGTTGTTATTTAATTTAGTCTAAATACTGTAGGACTAGAGACAAATTTACAAGCTTACAGCTAGATTGGACATTGGAAGCATTCCCCTGCTCTCACACAGGGTGAAAATTAAAAACATGGAAAAAGTTCATTCTGGGTCAAATGACACCTTTAAATGGGGCTGTGTATCCAACTTGGTGGTGGTTGGGGAGATTAATGATCTTGTGTGAGCTGTTGGAGGAACAGGCTCCGCTTGCTGAGCCTGTTTCTGCTCCAGTAAGCGGCTTGCGTTTAGCTGGTTAACACTGCAGCAGTACAAGCAATGAGCACTTTGGGGTTCTGAATGCTTTGGCCTCAACCAATCCAGCCCAGTGCTCCCTGAGCATAAGCCAGACAGGGTGCCCCAATACATCCCCCCACCTCCCCGCTCAGTACAAATAGGGTGTCTACCCCAAGACTCAGGCAGGAGACCAAATCATTAATTCCAACTTACAAAAAGCAGGAATACAAGTTTCTCCTGGCCTTTAAAAGCAAAGCTAAGATATCCCCAATCATTCGAATAGTTAATAGCAATGGAAACAAATGTATTAGATTCATTGGCAATTGATACAGAAGAGACGTTTTGCTTTCCTGAATTAAAACAAGTTTAGTGGGAATAATCTGGAAAATAAATGATCATTAATTATTTAATAAAACATACCCCCAAATACAATTACACAGCCTGCTTTTGTTTGATCAGTCAGATTGAACTAGATTGGGAATCATGACGAGACTACCCTCTTTACCTTGTGAGCAATTGAGCCAAACACACCAGGACGGTCTCCAATTTGCTGAGTCAGCTGAACTCAACTCGGCAGGTCGACAAACCTCAGTCAATCACAGTCAGCCTCAAAGCTCAGGTTGGGGGGAAAAGAGGTAAGAAAGAGCCCAGATGTGAATACTCTGTGGTAAGTAATAAAGCTAAACGTCTTTCTGTCAAATACCAGAACCTTTTACTCTTTGGCCCCTTCCCCGCACTAATTTCAGAAGAATAAAAGTTTCCGTTACAGCCCATACTGTGCACGCTCTGGGTAGATCGAAGCCTAGCATTTCAGACAGAGCGTCACGGCCCCTCTCACCCGGTTGACAACCGTTCACTAACCCTGAATTGTCCGTCCTGGTCTAGATCAGGTTCTCCTCTAGAGCTGGTGGTTTTGTAGCCACCCGTCTGGCTGGCTGCCTGCCTCCTCATTTGGAAACTGTAGTCCCTACATTGTGGGGTATCCGGCTGTTTACATTTATTCCTACGCGGCACACTACCCTGTTTGCTCGGCTCTGGGATTTTCTGCTCCCATTCGGAGACGCAGGAGGCTACGGAGATGCTGCTGCAGGAGTTAGAGCGCCTGCGTAGTTGTGGCTCAGGTACTGGACAGCGGTAGGTGACGGGGCAGGGAGGGACAGTGTTACCAGGAAACTATTGAAATAGGACAAAAAGTTAAAGAGACAGGAAAAAATTAGACGGCATGCAAAATCAATTGATCCTCCCTACACACAACATAAACAATCAGTTTTAAACAGTGCTCTGACTTTTGAAAAAACGCAACAACAGAACTGCAGCAATCTACATTTAACTGCTCAAATAAGAGAGCGCTCAACCCAAATCTAACACGCTGGTATAGGGATAACTCTTGTTAGATACTTGTCACCCTTTGAAGAATTCCACTTGGTTTTCAAGTTGGGTTTGCACAGGTATAGGTGTTTGTATAACAGCTTTACAGTTTACCTTACCTGACAAATTTTAAATGCACCCATGAAACAATGCGCATTGTGAAAAGAGCACCAACTGTCCTAATGAAATCATTGCTTTCCCTGGATAGCACAGGCCATCTGTCATTCTCTTTGTCAGCTTTATAAAGGTGCGGGATGCAGAGACATGCACAAATAGAACAAGGAGATGTGCGAGGAGACACAGGAGTGGTAAGTAATCTTGTAAAACACTTTTCCTCACATTATGTATGTAAAGTCACCTACAAGAAGATTAATTGAACTGAAATGTGACAATTTACACTAAGCTGTATGCATCTGTGCCTTTATTCCCTGACATTAATAGAATTAGTCAAAACGTGAAATGACTATTTCAACCAGAACAAGTTTTTCTTTAAAGATTTAACAACGTGGAATAAGTGCACTTATATTGTAATATAATAGAATCTTACAGCACAGAAGGAGGCCATTCGGTCCATCGTACCTGTGCCGGCTCTTTGAAAGAGCTACCAACTAGTCCCACTCCCTCGCTCTTACCCCACAGCCATGCAAATTTTTCCTTTTTAATGTTTAATAGAACATTTTAATGGGAGCCTGAATCCCATCTAAATTACGCATCAAATAATATGTGGGTGTGTGAAGTAAGATGTCTCCTCTACCTTGTACACCTACCCTGACTATAACACCATATATTCCACTGCAGTTATCACACACAAAGGCACAAGGGAGAGCGAGAAATGGGATGGAACTGATTCTTCACAATAAATAATTGAAATGGCATTTAAAATTGGCGTTGAAGAAACACAACACTCCAATGCAGCCGTTTTTACACCCTGAAAACCAGGAAACCGCATTGACTCGCCAGCACAGCCAGTCATGCGATGGAGCGCAGATTTCAAGCGATTCCCATGGGTAAGACGGAACAGAACCAGAACATTACATACTGGGACTGGAGGAGGAGATACCGAGCGGACCAGAACCTTCCTGTCCTTCTCTCTCGGGGGCCTCTCCGGGCGGTCGCTTTTGGTCTCAGCGACAATGGCCTTCAACTGTTTCAGCTTTTCATCTTTCACCCAAAGCTTGTTCTGCATCTCCAGCTGTTTGGCTGCAACACGACGTTCCTGCAGGTTTTAAGGGAAGGGGAGGGCAGGGAAGACAATACCACCTTTGTGAAAACTCCTTTACAGAAATACTCATTAAAGTAAGCAATCAAAGCCACGGGCAACAACTACACCAAGATTTTGAGTAAGTCAGTTCGGGAAGATTTACTCACGCATTCCTTCTCCCATTTCATCTTGGTGTCGGTCACCACACCATTCATCCTCTGCTCCATGCGCCGCTTGTCTGACAGCTCTCGCTGCAGCTTCTGGTCTCTCTCGTCCAGCTCTTGCTGCAAATTCCTCTTGTCCTCCTCGTAGATGTTTGTGGTTTTCTGCAGGATCTCGATCTGGGAATCAGAACGGCAAATTAGTTCGGAATCAATCGAGTCCTTTCCCCCTCACCTTGACAGTTTACCGTTAAGCCCAATACATTGTTCCTTCCCCCTCACTCATTGCGAAATCAGATCACGTGCTCGAATGGCTAAAGTAAAATTACAGAGCAGTACTAACAGACGCCTCGGCTGCTTCTGGGAGGCAGAGAATAAAGCATCGCAGACAACTATAAATTAGCCGTCAAAGTGTTCACTGACATGATGTTGGTCACAGGAAATCTTACCTTATAATTTGGGAGATTGTGGCTCTCCACTAATACACAGCATAGGCACATTGTGTCATTTTCTAACCACCATCTTCTCGATTCTGATACACTCTCTTCAGTACCAATGCTCAAGTGGCCATTATTTCTGTGCGAGTATTGACAGGGAGCGTCAGTGGACTATTTGACCATCACAGTTCTCAGCTTGGGGTCACAATGACACCCAGCAAAAAGATTACTGGACATCACTCAGAACGAAGACCAGCTCTATATGGGAAGCAACAATGATCACTGGTGCAGTAGAGATGCTCGGAGTGCTAGGATGAAGGTATATTGTATGGGTAGAGCAAGCAAGGGAAGTTTTGCACCTGGCCCACGCTATAACCAGCCTCAACATCTAAACACACTCATACGTCCTAGCACACGTAATCTACCTCTTGATGAGAGCAACAATGAAAGTACAGCGTACGCAGTAAAACACCAAAGTGACGATTGGAATAGCCGAGCTGGAAGCGATACAGTACGCTACTCACACAAACGGTAATAAAAGAATTACCTTGTATTCTAAGGTTTTGATTTTTTTGTCTTGTCGCTCCATATCAGACTTCTGGCCGTTTATAATACGATCTCTGTCCAGCAGTTTCCCTTGCTGCTCGTGGATGTAGCTCTCCTTTGCCACCAAATTGCCATCCCAGTCCTGCAGCATTACTTTGATAGCATTCGCTGAGAGCAACAGTTTACGCATTAGTCATTCACTTCACTCTGCTCTCTGGGACACTACCCTGCGTTAGGGGTGCTATATAAATGCAAGTTATCGTTTACAGTAAATCCGATGTGAAAGGCGCTGTATCAAACACTAGGATCATTATAGCTGAATATTTAAAAGCAACTATATTAAGTTAAACACTGAAGGCAAGTTGAGAGAGTGTTAATCCCAGTCTCAGAAACAGTAAATTGCTGTTAATTTTAAGTAATTTATTGCTCACCTTAAGTTGGAGGGGGGGGGGAAAGAGAGAGAGAAACAAGATATTAGTGGTAGGACAGGCCTCTCAGAATGCCCATTTAAACATTAGACCACTTACATTCTACCTCACATCATTAAGCAGCAATTAAATGAGGGAATAATGAATGTTATCCCAACACCAGAGACACCAAGTTATAGCTGGGCTTGTGAATGGGCAATTGCACCCAGCCAGACACTCGCTATTGAGGTTCGTACATGAATAACAGCCAATAATAATAATAATCCTTGCATTTGATATAGCGCTTTTCACGTCGGGAGGACGTCCCAAAGCGCTTCACAGAACACACTGTAAAGTGAATTGACTGTATATTTGTGGGCGAACGCAGCAGCCAATTGCGCACAGCAATGTCCCACAAACAGTCGTGGATTGAAAATGACCAATTTATTATTGTTTGTGGTTTTTGGAGGGATTATCCAAAAGTGAGTGATGGACAAGCATCTGCACATCATGAGAAGAATCAAAACAGTTTAAGTTGAAGCAAATCGGAGAGGGAAAAAAAATGTTAAGGCCCTTTAGATTTAACTAACCTCAATGGGAAACTAAAGTTGTCTTTTCATTTGTAAAATACATTGGGACTCGCAGTGCACTAAATCCTTATGGCTGGCATCCAGTTCAGCTGGAGGGAATGCTAGGACTAATTAGTTCACTAGACACCAGTGGAGCCATGAAGCAAGTCAGCCCGGCTCATTCAAATGAAGCTGTTTCAGCGATTGCAAGGTAATACGATTTCAGGATATTAAAAAATCTTACAGATATTGAGTCTCATTTGCTAGCAGGAAGTAACTTACCAGTTCGGTTCATCTCATCAGTTAACTCGTCACGTATTCTATGACGCTGTTCCAAGCACTCTATAAGCCGTGGGAAGGTACAGTCATCACTGACGTCGGTTAGTTCAACTGAAGGCAACGGTGGGAAGCTTTGCAGGAGAATTTCCACAACAGATGGGTCCACTGTAAATAGGCAAAAAGTAGCAAGCTCAAGTTGGATGCTAATCCTTCCCCCTTGTTAGCGCTGCCAGCAGCAAAACAGCTGCTAGTGCCATTTTTAAAGGTCACTACTCCTATCCCTCCCCCTCCAACATGAATGTGTTAACACTTACTGGTATTGTACAAAGTTAATTAAAATAACATTTCTTCCTAAAAGCAAAGTAAATCCACATGGCCTTCCAAAAATGACTAATTGTCTTTCTTTCAGGCTGCCATCCGAGTCCTGCAGCATTGCTCTGATAGCATTCGCTGAGAGCAAAAGTTCAAACTGCTCCCCACAATCTGTGATCAAATCATTCTTGCAGGAGTAAACACAGTCAGTGGACTTTTGCTGGCATACATGTGAAACAATGATTCTTGAGCCATTTAATTTCCAGGCTTGAAAAGGCGAGCTAAGATGTCCATAGAGAATCAGTCTCTTTTGAACAGATTATAGATAGGCAATTGCTGGTGTGACAATCTGATGAAATCCCCATTCAATTAAAATGTACAAAATATGAGCCATTGATTTGTAAGCAAAAGGCAAGCAAGAATGCAAGTTTCCCCCCCACTGAGTAACTGGGAAACATCCCGCACTGGGATTCGTATGACACATTGATTTGGACTTGGAATTCCATACAGCAGATTAATAACAATCTATAACGAGAAATGGATTATGCATTTTATGCTCGGACGAGTTTATTGTAATAATGATGATTCTCTGAAAGAGGTTTCTCTACAGTGCACAGATAGATAAACTCATTATTTTCATTTAATGGGGAGGAGGTAATGAGGGAGACACGGCGACGCACCCCTGCAAACTCAGTAACAAGATTTGATTGCTTTCTGGCGGTAATGTACCTCCATTGATGGGACCACCTCGCATTTCCAATTTTCTGGTCAGTTCCTCCTTGAAAGCCTGGTTCCTGTACCTCCGGCCTGGAGTAAGGCCACAGATTGGCTTGTCCACTGGCCGGGCCACTTCCACTTCTTGAGTCATTTCAGCGAACCTCATGACCAGCTGCAGTACAGAGAACAAGTTCGAAGAAGAAGTAGAATTATTTCACTCACAATCTTGACACATTTGAGCCGTCAGCAAAATGTTCGAAAAGATCCCTCGATGGCACAGCTGAATAAAGGTCACAACCGCCACAGGGCAGAAAGTCACAGTCTTACATTGCAATCTGTGCTGGGGTTACTGATCTCAGGCAAACAACAGTAAAATAAGCAACATTTTGAGGAACTGGAAATTAATAATAAACCTCGACTTCCTTAAATGGAAAATTACGAAAACATTTCCGAGTACTGAACTTTCATTTTAACTGTACCCGGCGGGTTTATTTTTGAAGAGTCCACTTTGCTCCTGTGTGGTATTCAGAATGGGGGAAAGTTTAAAATCAAAACCGCTGAATTCCCAAGAGCACGAATTTGACTTACCAGAGTTTCCTCATAATCATCCGCTTTGGGATTCACGCACACAATCATCCGAACCTTCCCTTCGCCGTCAAAGTAATTTTTAAAGAGATGAGTCAGCTTGGAGTCTCTGTACGGAACCATCTGAAACACACCAGTCAAATAAAAACATAGGGTACGTTAAACCCAATTTTCCCCTGTAGACGGGTGCTCAAAGTTGAGAAACGAAACTTTCAACACACCCACACAAAACATTACCTTATTGGTTCCATACATTTGGTTCTCTCTCAGTACTTCAATACACGTCCTTAGAGTCATCAAGGACTGATTAATGTTACCTGCAAAAGAGTTGAAACACATGGAATTTACTTTATGCACAATATTTCAAAACAGTTTAATAGGACTTGGAATTGTCATTATGTTTATTTTTGATACATACATATTTCAAGAAAATGCAGACTTACAAAGATGAATTAATTAAATTAATCATTTACAAGCTTTTATGAGCCAAATATTTTCAGTGAGAGAACTGAAACATCCTGCCCACCACTCATTTCAGGAAACAATCGCAGCCTCCAATGTAAGAGACAGCAAAGAGGAGTTATCTTTGACCTCTAACTGACATACCTACGCTTCTCCAGTACTCCACTGATCCAAGGCAGATTAGACTGAAGCCAATAATGGTGGGCCAATAATGCAAAGCAGATCACAGGCAAGCTGAAAAATCTCCAAAATACAGCATACTGTAGCTTGCGTAGAGTTAGGCAATATTAAAACTAAGCTTACTAAAGTCCTGCAGTAATGGCAAAACATGTGAGGCACCAGAGAAATTAAGCCATTTGAAAATACACATGTCATAGGCTGATGAAGCCAGCCGGTACTCTCCTAAATGTGCTTTTAATAACATTTAGCCGATGACGTGTGTGTTTAGTAATTTGACATCTCAAAGCATTTCACAGGATATATGGTAAAGTGAATTGACTGTATTTTGTGGGAATGTTTCCAACATTCAACACAAACTTTGCAAATGACAATTTCTCAGTTTGCTGACTACGTCAATTATCGAATCGTATAAAAACTAAAACATATCCAAGATGGACCAGTGCAAGTTAGCTGGAGGGAAAGGTTGCTGAGAACACTGTGTAAGTGTACGTATCTGAGAACCCTTACCAGCCTCTCGCAGCCGGCTGCCTTCAGCTTTGGTTCGGGTGGTTCTCTCACTTCCTGCCAAATCCACCAGGGACAACTGGCTTACTGTAATCTGGTCCTTTTCCTGGAAGAGAAAAGAGAAATGTAGAAACAACTTTATCCATTGAAATTTATTGTGGAAACAGAAATACAACCAGTGCAGATACCTGCAAAATGGTACTTTTACAATATTCAAAATGGGAAGCAAAGCAGCCACTAAGAACTGAATGCAATAATAAGAGTATGGGCAGTCTCAGAGGAAATATTTGTGAATTATTACAGTACAACAACAACTTGCATTTATATAGCGCCTTTCATTAGTGTCTGGGAGCAGTTAACCTTAGAACCATAGCAAAGGGCAGTAGTCTGCCTCAGGTCCACAACTGATTCAGCTATTATCAATATTGACTACACAATATTGCCCAATGTACTCATCATTCTTGGGTGACATATGTGAGGTTGATCAGATCACAATGTATGAGCGAGTGCATGGACTCAAAAGGTCAAACTAACTCAATGCACTTCTCGTGCTTGGTTCAAAATGGTATTCAAGTTGCTTGCATTGCTAATCAATGACCTCCAAACAAACTTCTAACTCACAAATGATGGCTGACATCTTAGCTTCTTCCACAGTCATTTACCTGGAAAACATTATCTCCATCTGCATCTAACGGCGCCTGGGCCAATTTGATGTTAAAAACACTATGGGAGCGGCTGGATTCTCGATTAAGTGTGGTGTTAGCGATACGCCGTTTCTTCTGGCCTGCAATAAAATACAAACATAAACACACTCAAGGTTAGAGGTGCTCAGAAACCAACTTGCATGCAGATGAACACACACACACAGGAATGTCACACTTAATTCAACTTTCTCACCTTTCCAAAAGACTTCAAAAGCTTCTTCTGTTGACTTCACTTCCACCTCTGTACATCCAGCCACGTACATATTATGGTGAGAATCTTCCCGAAGAATTCTAGACTGTGGCGGTCTGTGAGCGAACAACAAGTTAGGTTTCCTTCACAAACAAAGCAAGGAAAGATTTTTTTTAATTTTATATAAAAACTAGCAGCCCTGAACCTCAAGTCTCATCACATCTTACCTCTAGACAGGGTGGGGATCAGACGGATTACTGGAATCCATTCATAAAGCATCCAAGCAAACCATACACTCTTAAAATCTCCTCACTCATTATTCCCTGTTAAATTAACACAGCAGCCAAAATACCATTTATTGTAGCCTTTTAGTAGCTTCATTGCTATCCGTGAAAAATCAAAATTCAACCGATACTCCAGTTAATTAGTTTAGCTGCTATTTCAAATTGGACAATTTACTTAAAATATTAAAAAAACAGCCTTTTAAGTACTTTCCATGAGGACATTCAGATTTTTTTCCCGAACAACAAATGAAAATGTTAAGCCCCACTTATTTAGAAATAACCCTACACATCAATACAATTTTACTATCTCGCAATGTACAAATTTGTAGCTGGTAACAACAGATGATTAAAATGATTAGTAATCTACCTCAAAACAAAGCCTCAAAGATCTTATGATTAATTCATTGCATTTTAAGAGGGATAATCATGCAATAGCATTAGTTGGTATCATATTAAGTTTGTAAAGATGCGTGCAATCTATCAATTTTAAAAGCAGTTTGAAAAATATGCAGCACACGACAGGTTAAACCAGGGTAATTTCTTAGATTTATGTCAGAAACAAGATTAAGGGCATTGTGACCAGCAAATCCCATTCTAGTCAAAACAGAACTGGATGGCGTCCACAAATTTTATATGCGGGAGCAATTTTAATTTACTCAAGAGAGTCAATCTACTCTGCATTTAAATACAGCCCCACATTATTCTAAGTCTCAATTGTGCACGAATCTCAACAACACTCCAGAAGGCCAACAGGAGATAATAGGGTGGAAAAAAGTGTTTGAATGAGCAAATAGTGTGAATAGTGTGAATGCTGGAAAAAGCACCTCGTGGTGTAGGAAGGCATGTACAAGGAACTTTTAATACAGGACAAGCCAAGTGAACAACACTCTGAACCCAGCTTCCCAGAACGAGACAATCTCCTTACACTGTGAGGTACTTGTCTCATTCACAATGCTTTTGATGATTTGCTTCATGGGATCGAGAACTTCATTTTTTTTTCAGCATCTTTTGAATTGCGGGTCTTATTGACCCAGATCAACTCATCTCATTACATCCATTGCTAACCCCACTGACAGATTAATTCAATGCGACTCTGGCAAAAGGAAGTGAATTGTCAAAGAAAATCAACTTGTCAAGTCAACTCTAGTTTGATGCTATAAACACTGCAAATTTAAACCATTCAAACTAAATGAAACCATCTTTTGGGTGGATGTTTAGCCTTTTTGTAACTCCCTAGAGCGCCCACCACTGCAGACACATGGCAAGCTCCATGACTGAACACGCAGCCATCAATCAACCTTAATGTTGTCAGTCTATCTGTACTTTATGAGGCTTAACTGACTGTTGTTAAATTGATGATGAAGTTTACTTTCAAAATAGATAAATGCTGACGGTAAACTATGCTGAGAGTTTGAAGGATTTGTAAGCAGTAATGTGGAAAATACCTCTGCCTTTCTCTCTCCCATTGCTGAAACTGAGACAGAGGTTTTAAGTCTGTAAAGCTCTAAACTTTCTAAAACACAAAAGATATCTCAACAGTTCCAATAATATACCAAAGACATAAACATTCATGAAAAGTTAAGATACCCGATAAAATCTAATGCCAGACCTTCCGCTGGTCAGCAAGTCCGCTGACTTTGGCGATGTGCACCTAACTTCACGCCAAGGTCAGCAAGTCACCAACCAACAGAAAATGCCACCAACAGTTTCCTCGGCTTGCTGCATCTTCAGTCAGTCACTGTTGCCAATTCCCAGTTAAAATGTACTGAATAAACAAAGCTCCAAATTGTTTTTTTTTTGGTGGGGGAAGAGAATGGAACACACACGACCAAGCATATGGTCATTTTTTGTACGACTTCAACTGAGCCATACAAAAATTACCTGGAGTCCCAGACAGAATATTCAACAGATCGCTCACATGTACAAAAACCTTTTGCATTTTAGGAAATCCAGAGCTCTGTGAATTGTTAAAACCTCAGTTTCAACAAAGGGATTTGTGCTTATAGAGAGTTCCACCTGGTATTATCAGTACCAGGTCCGATATATTTGAAGAAGTGATAAAGCCATTGCTGTTTCACTGGCAGAATGGGTGCTATAATGTTATAAAGCTAAGCAGCTTCTACTTTCAAGCATTTGCTATACTAGTGCAGCATTCTATGCAAAAGCTAAGAGAAAGCTTCTAGCCATGCTTAACAAAGCATAACTAGGAATGGGGTACATTGACAAGGAATGCGGATTATTGCTGAGGTTACAAAATGCTGACAAAATGGTTACTGCACTAACTAGTTAGACAGACATATAGGGGACATACATGAACTCAGGGTTCCGCACAGGAGTACCGCAACTGTTCCACCTAACGAAGAAATATGGTAACAGTTATAAAAATCCAGTATAAAGTTCAGTTTGCTTATGCTAGAACTATTGAAGATATAATTGTTATTGAATTTCTTTTTCTCAATCCTGAAAAAAATGCAGAGTAATGTCAAAACACAAGCTGCAATTTATTTAGCAAAATAGTGTAGATTAAATACACTTCAAATCCAAAATCCACATATTGCTAATGTGAGCCTTGTGTAGGGAGGTGGCAAGATAAAGATTATTTAACAACTCGGACACATCATCCCCAAACCGAGCAGGAATGAGTCAGGAATGCCAACTAATGTTCTTCATCCACTGAGGGATAGAGAACTATTATGTATAATCACGGTATGGCAGATACTTTGAATAGATTTTTCACTTCTGAATTCACAATGCCTGAAGACAAATTCTTAATGATGATGGCCATGAAATCTATAACATGTGTGAAGTTATCAAAAGAAATTTGAAGATTATGTATCTACAAGACTTGAGCCAGATTGAAATCCTTAAGGAATTGAAGGAAGTACTGTGACTGGCAAAGTTCTCAGCTGAATTTTGTTACAGGCTGTATATTTAGTGGGACAAAGTACAGCAGATCCGAGGAAACAAACATTACCCCAACATTCAAAAAGGCGCAAGAAACAGACCAGGAAATTACTGGACACTTGCCTAACATTTATAGAGGAATTCATAGACAAATTTCATGAAGTAATCTTTGATCACCAAAGGCTGGCTGGCATGTTTACACTCAGTACATAATGGCCTCAAACCTGGTAGGAGTTTGTGCTAAATGGCAAGGTTTGTCAGGGATAAGTAATAAATGGAGGTTCCACAAGGATCTGTTTTGTGTCGCCTACTCTTCACACTGCTCAGGAACAATCCAGAGCTGCATAAGAAAATATGCCAAAGTATCAAAGCCACGTGGCCAGGTGACAAAGTAGAAAGGGGGGAGAGGGAGGATTAGTAATAGTCAGAGGGATCTGAAACAATTAAGTAGATGCACTGAGTCGTCTCAGATGGATTTCACTCTGGACCAATGTAAGGTAATGCCTTCAGGAAAAGGAAAATAACAAACATATGTATTCCATGGAAGGATGCCTAGATGTAGATAAGGAGAAGATTTGGGCGTGAGCATTGATCAAACTATGAAAGTTTGGAGCCAGTTTGAAGGAGCTGCCAACAAAACCAGTCAAGTTCTGGGAAGCATTTGGACTACAAGTCACAATAAGTTATTTTAACATTGCACAGATCACTGGTGAGGGCAATTCTGAAAAATGGTGTGCAGATCTGGTCACTATGCCTCAAAAATCCACATAAAAACATTGGAAAGGGATCAGAGGGTATTAATAATAATGATTCCATGCTGCAAGGAACCGGGTTACACAGAGGCAAAGAACATTGCTGTAAATTGAAAATTACATTACATTTTCATTCCCAGAAAGACAGCCTCTCACTTTCAGCAAAAGGTAAAAAGCAGGTCATGTGATTGATTTAACAGTGAAGCAATATTTTTAACATTGAACAGAAGAATAAATAGAGAAAGATGAGTACCACGCTTACGAACTGCTTAAGAAAATAAGACTTTCAATATAGAAAAACACACTGATCTCCCTCAATACTGAACGGTAAAACTAAATGTACATTCCAAGCTTCTAGGTTCACAGAAGTGGTTTTCTACGATTAATTAATTTGACCTGAAGTTGCTGACTTCTCTCAGTTACTCATTTTCCCTCTCTCTATCACCATGAACTTACTTACTAAACAATTACTCAAGATGTCAGAGGTAACAAACACTTTAATATAAAGTGCTTCATGTCTATTCCCCACACGTTCCTGATTGCCTTTGTAATATTTTCACTAACTAAAAAAGCTAAGTTATTTGCTCGCAGATTCCAAATTCATAAAAAGGATTTTTCTTTAAAAAAATTAAAAATTAGATTTAAAAATCACATACAGTAATGAGTCCTGGAAAATACACAGCACGATAATTTGCATAGGAAAACCAATGATGGATTAACAGTCTGGAGCTTGACAATTTGCGGTAAATGTGATCAGAACCAAATGGGATTCCAACAAAGTCACATGCAAAACATTAATCTGAGTAGCTCATTGACCTTTGTTAATGTAGATTTTCAACATCTAGTTTCTTTACATCATCAACCACAAACTCACAGAAACCAGGTGTCTAATACACATGGAAACCTGGACACTTACATAGAAATTGTGATGCTTAAGAGTACCCAAGCCAGGTAGAGTTCCACATATGCATCTCACCTACGCATAGAAATTTCCCTTTGTCTAGAATGGAGTGGACTCTTGGAACAAACAGGCATTACACTTTACAGTAAAGTTCTGTGAAGCAATTCAAGACATTGGCGACATCGTATTGAGATGATTTTCTGAGTGCAAAGACTACTATGATATTATCTGACAGTATCTTATAAAAGCCTTACATATGACCTACTTTGGTTTGATTGAATCCTGGGGCATTTCATCCAGAAGGTCGTAAACATAATTGTTGTATATTTCAATGTAGGAAACAAACAGACTGTAGACACTGTCCTCATCCACTTCTTCGGCTTTACAGTGCTCAGGTACTGTGATCATATCAGCAAACTCTGGATCAAATCTATGCCTGTGAAGAGCATGGCCAATAGAATTAACAGGCAATGCACACCTTGTACAAATTAAAATGTAATTAACATATGTTCCAGAAATCTATATATACACAGAATAAAGTTGAATATTGAGCCAATGCAATTCACCCCCCAAACAGCTTCCATTTGTATGGGATCCCAATCCCGTCACATCCAAAACATTAATCTTTGAGATGCTTGTTGAACTTTGTTGATGTAGATTTTCAACAACCAGTTTCTTTACATCTTTCACTACATAAACTCACAGAAGCAAAATATTCAGTGCAAAACATTCCATTGTTAAACTGAGGAGTAGCGTTTTGGCACAATTCTATATCCCATCATAAAGCCCACTCTCGGATTCCTCACACGTTCTCTACCAATCTTGCTTTATGACTTACTTGGAGGATGGAGTTTTTGGAAAGACAGATTGGGCATCTCTCTTCTGACGCTCCAATAGAGCATCAACATCCGACTGCACATCCATGCTGTTCCTGTCATCTGGCTTGAAAACCTACAGCACACAATTCAAAACTATTTAAAGTTACCACAAACTTGAATAAGTGCAATATCATTGATACATCAAACTAGGCAATAAAACAGAGGTACAGTAATGCTGCTCAAAAATTATCTTTAGATACAAGGCTTTCAATTTTTTAAAACTGTCGTCTTAAAGTGGTTTATTATAACTTTGCCGTTTGCAGCTGTGAAATCTGCTATAACCACTCACAGATAATTCTCCTTTCTGATAAGCTTTACAAATCTGTATTATAACACAAGTAACTCACATATCGCTTTGCCTGGAATGGTCCAATACTGGAAAATATCATGTCCAAGCACCGAGGTAGGAGGCCTCCATCTCCAGGAGATCCAGTCATGGTGTGTGTCTTTCCACTCCCCGTAACACCATACGTAAATAGCAAGCCTGTCAGAAACAGCAGACTTCCATTATGGCTACTCTTAACATTTCATCATGACCTCTTTTTAAAGAAAACTCTCCAGCTAAACATTCATATGCTTTATTTGTTAGCCATTTACTGTACAAAAATGTCTATCTAACTGACTACATTCAGGTTACATGACACCGGCTGGGTGTGACATTACACATCCAGTGAACTAACTACTTCAATACATCATGGAATATGTTAAAAGGGTATTTTCCTCCATCCAAAATCAAACTCGTTTCACATTGCACTTAAAAACTGAACTTTTAAGATTGTTAATCTACAAGTATGGAGCCAACGATTTCAAGGTACAGTGATGGAGAGGTTTCAAGGACGCAGACTCTACAATTATTCATTGTATTAAAAAATAACTACCATACAATTGCAGCTTCCCAGTGCTCCTGAAGTCACTTCACTAGCTTATTCACTCAGCTGTACCATTGAATTTCAAAGGTCTGAAATCTGTTGCAGTGCAAGTGCTGCATTCTCAAACTAGGTGACATCCGCCCACCCACCAGTTACCAGAACATTAAACTCTGCAAGTTTAACTTCAGGAAATCTGGATTTAAGATGTAAATAGTTGACTAGGGTATAGATGTTGGAATGATCTAAACTGCAAGAAATCTACCGAGTTAGATATATCTGATACGATATCTCGAATGTTCATACCATTTTTGCCATGAACCAGATCTTCCACAAGTGGCTTGGCAACAACGTCAAATAGCTCCTTCTGTGTTGTAAAGAAACCAAATACTTCTTTGAAGGAATACTGCATCTAAAAATCCAAGAAAGAGTCAATGTTAATATACGGCTTCAGACATTCTACAAACAATTGCATTGTGTAGCTCCGTTCATTGACATTACCTCTTTGAACTCCCCATTCCTATTGACTTTAATTCCATCAGGAGGATGAAGTTGTATTATGGCCCTGTTGATAACTTCAATACAGCATTCCTTATCACTTGGGTTCAGGGGTCTGACACGGCAATAAACCTGTGGAACCAACGAGAATGTCAAGAATGAATCTTACCATGAAAAACAAACTGCGGTACTACATGAACAAATTTCTATCGCTGCCATGCAAATGAAAGACCTGTGGTCAATGGCAGATTAAATAGCCTCCAAGCCAGGCTTGATCATGGTTAGAAATGATAGCGCTTTGGGATACGACCTGCGTGAGGGGCGCTATATAAATGCAAGTTGTTGATAACCTTCAGCGTTGTATCGATCTACCTTCAAACAACAACCTTAAATCAAATTAAGCTTTTTTCAGTGCCGAAAAATGCCAGGATCGGCATTGTAATTGTTTGAATCCCACTAATAGAAGACAGCGAATACACTATCTTCTGATCGCGGGATTCAAACTGAGTCAAAGTTGATCTCTCTGGTACCTGAAGACCAGCAAGGGCAGTGAGGCGGGGGAGCGCGATAAGAGTTTGTTGGGCCAGCAGGAGTCCACACGCAATTTTCAAAAAAGATTTAATGTGGTGCCAGAGATTTACTGTGAATTGTGTTGCTTTTCTGACACTTACACCAACTGGGTCTGTAAGATTGTTGTTTGATGGCTTCTTCAGTGGTCTCCTTGTTCTGTTACGCCTGTGTAAGAATTTAAAATTGATTAAATGGTCGTAACTATTTCTGGTTTAGGTACCAATTATTGTTATATCCAGATAGAGAAATAAGAACAAAGCATGTAGTCTGAAGTACATGTGCATTATTTTAGTCAAACATAAAATAGAACCTTAGCTTTCCACATTGAGTTTACTTTGCAAAAATATGAATCTTTAGGAAATATCACAAATAATTCCTAAATGCATAATAAAGAATACTCATAGAACCTCTCAGGTAACATCAGCCAAGAACAGAACTTAAACATTTTGTCATTGTAATTGGAAGACAATCATTTTATTTCACAATGGTTGAAGGCAATACCAGTTCTGAAGTTGTCTAAATCTAAACTAGACTAAAGTTTGACCAATTTAACAACACCATTCATAAATCCTAGAAATGCATCATATCCTTGAAAAAACACTCCAGCCAGCCTATTTCATATTAGACACAGAACTCAATTTGTGCTGAAAAACAAAACCATTTTTCATACTTTATATACTTCAAAACACCAGATCCATGGAAGCAACAGTTATTCTTAGGTCACAGCACAATCTGGCACAAACTACAGGACGACTCGACGTGCTGACTTTGCTAAGTCTTTTAAAATAAGACACCAATCTTATCTCACACTTCGAGGGAAAATAGATTATAACAACAGGCACCATCTGTCCTGTATCTTGGAATTTATGATGGTGTAAGAGAACATGCCAATCCACTCAACCCATTCCCTCCCGTTATTACATCAGCTAAACTTACATTCGATTTTGAACAGCTTTAAACAGCATGAGTTTAGCTGATGTATTATGGCACAATATGGCATCAGTAATATTTCTCGCACTACGCCAATCAACAAATCTAATTTTATAACCATCGTAGTGGGGGAAAATGGCAATCACCTTCACTAGTTATGATTAAAAAACACTTGAACTGATTTTCTGAAATGCTAATTCAAGGATCATAAATACAAGATGACACATTCATGCATGAAGGGATAAATGTCTCCGCTCGCCAGGCTGACTGTAATCCAATCACAAGTGGGTAGAGCAGTTACTGATTCTGACTGGAACACTTGCATGGCTGCATTAGAGAATTTTAAAATAATTTAGCACTCCAAAAATTGTGGATTAAAATCACTTATTTTAAAATCAATTGCATGAGAAAATTACATCTATCCTGTATTTCATCAGTTACAGCATTATATTTTATGCTTTTTTAAAAAACATAATGGTGAATTAGGAATGCTAGCTCTCGACAAGTTAAGTGGCTCGTTCATACTAGAATGTTTTGAGTTCGGCCAGAATACTTGTCCTTGAACCATCTTAACCCATCACTACTTCAGTTAAAATATGATAATATTCAGTCTATGTACAGCCTTTAAACTCAAATGAAGTGTGTAGATTAGGTATTCGTACTGTACATCAGAAAATGTTACATTATCTTTCTAGTGCAATATCCCCCCCACTCAGGACAAACGTGTCTCATGAATTAATTATATTAGGACTGTGACCATGATAGATTATATTAACACCTTTCTTACAAATTATAGTCAATTCACTTTGCAGTATATTCTGTGAAGCACTTTGAGATTTCTCGAAGACTGGGTAAGGTGCTATATCAAATGCAAGGATTATTATTATTAAGATACATATATAGTAATACTAATTCTAGGAAATGAAATCTGATTGGGCTTCATTAACTTCTCGATCACTGAAAGTTATGTTTAGCAAATAAAATTAAAACAACCACCCAATAGATTACAAGATCTTAGATACTTTTCTTCTGGATAAATTAATTGAGGGGTTTAGAGTGCATTGTCAATATTATCTAAAAAATGGTGCACAAGTGTCAATGATATTACAAATCAAATGTAAAAGTCCATCTTATGATTAATATTCTAGGAAACAAAAACTAACCAGAAACCTGAACAGACACCAGGATCCACCAACTTCAAAGTAAACATTAAAAAAATCACTTCTAATCAGTAGCCTAGAAAAGGAAACTGAATGAACAATGGAACAGACACCAATGGGCAAAAAATCCTCAGCAATGATTAGAACCATTCACAGTTTAGTTTCTACTTTAGTTTCTTGGATTGTTTGAGTTACAGAGGGGGGGGTGGGGGAAAAGAGAGCGAGAGACAAAACAAAAATCATCAGAATATTTTCAAATTGCTTAAACGTCAATTACAATTAAAATAATTTTGAAAGTAGCAGTGTAACAATTCTTCGCAGTTCACAACATCCCCTCCTTTTTAATTGCTTATTTACAGCATCTCAAATGTACGCAGGGAAAGGGGAGGTTAGAATGTGGAGCTCCTTTTACAGAGAGATTCTGGAATGTGGGAATGCGTTGCCGAAACCGGCTGTTAATGGCGAGTCCATATCAGCATTCAAAGGGCTATTGGATAAACACTTGAGGAATAATGCACAGGGTTATTGAGTAATACAAAGGAATGCGACTGGATAGCTCCAGTGGAGAAGCTGGACTCCTGTGGTGTGTCTTACTGTACATTTTCTATGAGTCAAGTACAGTATTCTCGTGGGATTGTAGCTGAGCTCCATGCGTTCAAGGTTTGCAATTCACCTACTGTTTATGCGACGTGATGGATATCATAAACCTGGAGAAGAATCAATCCACAAAAAAGCAACAGTTTATTAGCACAGATGCTAATCTGAAAATAAAAGGAAGTGTGGTCTTTTGGTCTGAAATATAAAACAATACAACGGAACTGACTGCTCAGGCACTCTAGAACACACTCATATTATGAAAATACACACATACCCATGAACAATGCTGTACAACACAAGTCCATGATGCAATTACAAGTAAAGCCACTCAAACACATGGTATTAAAACTGGAATGTAGCTTCTGTCAAGGCCAGGGTTTTAAAATGTAGACAAATTTCAGCTCTGCATGCATGCAACCTGATCCAGTGCTCAAGCACACATCAGAAAGATGAAACACAATAGTCCTTTCTGCCCATTTGGCCTTTCTGCTAATGATAAACGGCTTCTCCTCTAGCCCGTCTCGTGCAGTGTTCCTCAGGGCTCTGTCCTTGGTCCCCTCCTCTTCAATATCTATATGCTCCCTCTTGGTGACATCATCCACAGACACGAGGTCAACTTCCACATGTATGTGGATGATACCCAATCCTACCTCTCTGCGTCCACCCTTGACTCCAGGACCCACTGCTGTTCTGACAGATGAGAGCAAACTTTCTTCAGTTGAACGTCAACAAGATCGAAGCTCTCCTGATTGGCTCCCGTCAGCGCGTCCTCATCTCAGGCGCTGACAGCATCACCATCCATGGTTGCACACTCCTCTTTGCTAAGTCAGTCTGGAACATTGGGGTCTTGTTTGACTCTCAACTATAGTTTCTACCCCACATCTGTGCCATGACCCGCTTTGCATTCCCCACCTCTGCAACATTGCCCGGCTCTTTCTCACACCGCAGTTCACCGAAACCCTCATACATGCCTTCATTACATCAACAACAAGATTACATTTGTATAGCGCCTTTTACGTCGGGAGGACGTCCCAAGGCGTTGGACAGAGTACAGCATTTCAGACCTGAGCTGGGGTTCGGGGGAAAGGGAGGGGAGGGGGGGTGGTCGATGGCATGGTCGAAGAGGAGGATCTTGAGGTGGACTTGAAGGAGGCGGCGAGGCGGAGTGACTGGGGGGGTGGAATTCCAGAGGTTGGGGGCAGAATGGCTGAAGGCTCTTCCGCCAATGGTGGGGCAAGTAGGTCGGACGACATGGAGCAGGCCAGCTGAGAGGAGGGAATGGGCGGGTTGGTAGGGGGTTAAGAGGTCGCAGAGGTAAGGTGGGGCAAGGCCATGGAGGGCTTTGTATGTGAGGACCAGGATCTTGAACTGGATTCTCTGAAGGATAGGGAGCCAGTGGAGTCGGGCGAGAGTGGGGGAGATGGGGTCACAGAGTTTGGTGCGGGAGTGGGCATTTGCATAGTCGAGCCTGGAGGCGATGATGCCATGAACAAGAGTTTCAGCGGCCTGAGTGGCGAAGTCAAGCGATGTTACGGAGGTGAGGGAAGGCAGAGCAGGTCGTGGCTTGAATGTGGGGGAGAAAAGATAGTCGAGGATTGATCAAGACACCCAGGTTCCTGACTGGCTGGTGAGTTGTATTGTGCAACCATGGAGGTTGATGTTGCCAGAGCCTGAGGTGCTGAGGCGCTGGTGTGAGCCAATCAGGAGGGCCTCAGTCTTGTTCACATTCAACTGTAGGAAATTAGTCCTCATCCAGGATTTGATGTCAAGATTCCGACTATGCAAACTCACTGCTTGTCGGCCTCCCCAACTCCTCCCTCCATAGGCTGCAGATCATCCAGAACTGTGTCCTCTCCCGCACTAAGCTCAGTGACCCTATCACCCCCATCCTTGCCCAACTCCACTGGCTTCCCATCACACAAAGGATACAGTTCAAGATGCTGGTCCTCACCTTCAAAGCCCTCCACGGTCTTGCTCCCCCCGACCACCTAACCCCTACCATCTTGTTCGCTCCCTCCGCTCAGCAGGCTCTGGCCTGCTTCACATTCCCCGCCCTGCTCGCCCCACTATTGGCAGGCGGACCTTCTGCCACTCTGCACCCACCCTCTGGAACTCCATCCCACAGTCCCTCCATCTCACCCCCTCCCTCGCCACCTTGAAGACCCACCTCAAGACCCTCCTCTTCGACCATGCTTTCGATCTCCCTGCTTCCCCCCCCCCTTGCCCTCAACCCTCCCACACCCCGACCCCCAGCTCGGGTCCGAAACTCTGTTTGTCCAGCGCCTTGGGGGGTCCTGCCGACACGAAAGGCACTTTACAAATGTAATTTTGTGGTTGTTGTTGTTGATGATGACACTGCTTTCGTCAGAACAGGCCACCAAAACAGGTGGCGTAGCAGGCCTGTGGTTCTGGTAGCAATGCAAAACCAAAACAGCTCACCGGGGAGGGAGCTGCCACTCTGCGCTGGTTTATTGCTGCCTTTTTTTAATGGAACTCCTCCAGGATTTCAGAAAGCCAAGAGTGTCAGCAATTAATTGTTAGTAAAACACCTTTGGGCGCGAAAGCATCAAGCTGGAAACACGATTATGGTCAGATTATGCTCACAAGTTAAATACCACACCCCACCCCGAAAAAAATATGCTCAGTTTACATAATCACTTTCAAATAAACAAGCAGATGTGTACTGTTTATTCCATGGCCATATTCTTAAATGAAGGGTCTTTATTCACAAATGTCAAAAGGAACCACACATTCTCCAGCTCTTTGCTGCACTGTGTACTCTATCGCTGTGTATTATATATTTTAATCAGCTACAGGATACGATAAAATACCGCCCCCCCCCCTCCCCCTCCAAAAAAAACAATATTACGACACTTTCTTTTAAAAAGAAGGTACAGGTCCCACATGGAGTGGCGTTTCACTCATTGCTCTGGTTCAGAAAGCAAATGTGTGTGTGTGTGTATATATATATACGATTAAGAAACAAAAACCACACAAGGAAGGAAAGACGAGAGGAACCAGGTTCATTTCGATTGGATCGGAGAGAGCCGAGAGGGTGGGGTGGGGGGGGACCCGATCGAGAGGTCTCCGAAACAACGAGGGCTTTTGATGTTCGGGAAAAGAAGAGAACTATTTTTAAAAAAAATAATTTTTTTTTAAAAAAAGAAAGAAAATTGAGCCATAAAAACCCGAAGGAGGGAGTCAATACCCCTCAGCGACACCAGTGTGAAGGTACGGGCAGAGGAGATGCGAACGGTGGGGAGGGAGGGAAGGAGGGAGGGAGGGAGGGGGGGGGAGGGAATGAGGCATAAATCAGCGTCTGGGCCCTGGTTCCTTCACACCAGACGAGACGGTAGCCATGACACCCCAACCCCCCCCACCCCTCCCCCACTATACTCTGACGCCTGTCCCCGGCCCTGAGCGGCCCGAGGACAGCTGAAGACCGCACGAGATAAAAAGCGAGGACTGAACACAACTCACGGTGGCTTCATCATTGCGAGCCGACGAGCTTCTTTAAAGCATTCGTGAGAAGGGGGGGAAAAAAAAGGCAGTCGGTGCCGCGGCTTCTCCTGTCTCTGTCTCTCTCTCTCTCTCCTCGATTCAAATTTCGCGGGCGGGACGAGCCGCGCGTCACACCAACCGCCGTTTTTTTTCTAACCGTCAAATAAAAACCAAACAACCGCGCCCCGGCGCTGCTGATTGGTCGCCTCGCCTGTCACTCTCCCACCGCTCGGCTGCCCTCCGATCAGCTGCCTCCCGCTTGCCCCCGCCCTCCCCGCGCGCTCGACGCCTCTCATTGGTGGTCTCCTCTGTCACTCACTCCCTCCTTCCTCCTCCGCCCCCACCTCCGCCCCCACCTGCCCGCAGCGGCGAGCAGTCCCGCCCTACCAGCCTCCTGATAGGTCCGGCCTGCCCAGCCTGGCGCCCGCTGATTGGGCGAGCCGCCTGTCCATCACAAAAACGCCGTTGGCCATTGCTTTCGTTTAAAAAAAACGGTCAGGGCCGGGCTGGGAGTCTGGCGCATGCGCAGACCCGTCACCGAACCAGACCGCCTCCAAACCGAACCAGAGTCGCTGCTGTCCCGATTTATATCGTATAATTGTTGTTGTTGTTGTTGTTGTCGTATCCCACCCTAAACAAGGACCCTCCGGAGGTGGTTGTGGGGGGGGGAATGCGCGCGCTCCCCCTGGAGGTACGCAGCCGGTTCAGCTGATTCCAGATAGTGTTTGAGAACAGTAATAATAATAATAATAATCGTTGCATTTTACATAGCGCTTTTCACGTCGGAAGGACGTCCCAAAGCGCTTCACAGAACACACTGTAAAGTGAATTGACTGTATATTTGTGGGCGAACGCGGCAGCCAATTGCGCACAGCAATGTCCCACAAACAGTCGCAGATTGAAAATGACCAATTTATTATTGTTTTGGTTTTGGAGGGATTATTATTAGGCTCTGTGTGGAGTAAGGAAACTTGCCCAAGGTTTCGCCCTGACCTGCCTGGACCCCGGCGGGGCCTCGAGACGTCTCAAAGCGCTTCGCGGGATACACCGTAAAGCGTAGTGACTGTGCGCGTGTGCGTTTTGTTTTTGCACGCAGCGGCGAGGTCCCCACACGAGCGGACGGCCGTCAAACTGATGACCCGTGTTTTTATCCGGGGGGGGGGGGCTGTTGGCCAGAGGATCGAAGGCCAATTGTTGTCGCTGCCGCCTGCGCCTTATAGGGAGGGTTTTTTATTTTTAAAATCAGCTATTCAGGTTTCCATTGAATTTCAATCGGCGGGAAAAACGAACCTCAGAACTCCTGCCGAGAGGCTTCCTGCCAGGTACAGGCTGAGGGGAAAGGTGCCAAATCCTTGGAATCATAGAATTATACAGCACAGAAGGAGGCCATTCGGCCATCGTGTCTGTGCCGGGTCTTTGAAAAGAGCTTCCAATTCAACCCCACTCCCCCGCTCTGTCCCCATAGCCCTGCAAACTTGTCCTCTCCAAATAATTATCTACTCCCCAAATAATAATGGTGGAACCCAGCCTGCCTTGCTTATTTACCCCCCCCCCCCCCCCGGTTTTATTACACTTTCCTGATATATTTATCATATTGTTTAACACTGTTTATCGGATTGGCTCCTCCAATATTACACATGTTTGGGTTTAGTACTGTGTGTGAATACTTATCTTTGTTTCCCTCCGATCAACATTTTTTCACAGCTCTGTGTTATCATTTTGATCTTGTACCAGTCCAGAACTGCTTAGGATGGGACTTTCATCTGAGCTCCTGTTTGTGTGCTCTCCAGGTGAATGTTAAAGATCACACAAAACTATTCGAAAAGATAAGGGGATTACTCCCAAAGTCCTGGCCAACATTCCTCCTGGTTAATCAGTGATTCGTATCTTGGTTGAATGTAGGACCTTGGTGAGAGCCCATTGGATGCCGCATTTGTCGACAATTACACTTGTCAGTAATTACCTTTGAAATACTTTTGAGACATTATATGGTTGGAGTCACTATATAAAATATAAGGATGACCGAGGACCTATTTGCTTGTTCAGGGTGGTTGTTACAGATCTCATGGCGCTATTCGAAAAGATATTGTCTCTCCCGGTGCCCTAGCCAACAATCCCCAAAATAAAATTGGTCGCTCACTCCATGGACACTGATGCGCACAACTAGCTGCTGCATTTCGTCCACAAAATACACTTTACACGCGTCAATTCACATAAAATATGTTAATTCACTTGACATAAAAATTTGTCAATTCACTTTACAGTAAATCCTGTGAAGCACTTTGAGATGTCTTGATAACGTGATAAGGTAATATATCAGATGCCAGGATTATTATTATTATGATTGCAGTATATTATTAGTACCCTTAAATTACTGGAGAGTTCCACTTGGTGGCAGTACAATGCCAGAGAGATTTTTTTTGATTCACAAGTGAAACAGATGTAGAATATTTATTGCGTAACATGGGATCAGGCAACCCGATTAGATGGAAAGGTTATGTAAAGCCAGAAATAAATAGAAAATATTTGTTCCGAAAAAAATGGCCGATAAATATGTTAACGACTATCTATTTCATTTTAATGCTTGTTTTAGTGTAATCCAGATCAGGAACCTTTCATCCAAATTCAAATACATCCTCTGCAAAGTCAGTGAAAGTTAAAAGCAAAAATTCAGAGTGACCAACAATGCATTGTTACTGGGAGATTCATCAATTTTTAAAAAATGTAATTCAGTGTTTGCAATGCATTTGGAGTCTTGTAGCTCAGTGGTTAGAGCACTCGCCTCACAAACGAGAGAATCCAGGTTCGATTCCCAGGTGGGGCGAAACCTTGGGTAAGTTTCCTTACTCCACACGCCTCTGTTTACATACCAGTAAGTAGAAATCTGGTTGTTGGTCGATTGGCAAATTTCTTTCCGGGGGGGTCATAATGCCTCAAAAAAATGTGGTCACTCAATCCATGACAGTTTGTGGGACACTGCTGTGCGCAATTGGCTGCCGTGTTTCCACCACTAAATACACAGTCACTCCACTTTACAGTACATTCTGTGAAGCGCTTTGAGATGTCTCAATGACTGTATCAAATGCAAGGATTATTATTATTAATAATAATACCATCACAGAGTGCCACATTGTTCATTTAGACTAAAATCCTTGGGGAGTGCAGGGTGTTGATGAAAACCTGTATGTGCTGACTTTCACATGTGTATCATTTTTACATTCAGTGGTGCAGAATAACAGTGAATAGCAGTGTAAAAATAACAGCCAGTGGATTTATAGCCAAAATGACTGCGACACAGAATTTACATATTTTGCGAGACACGTAGCCTCCAATGCAGAATGATCTGCCATTTTAACACTCAGGAAGAAGACAAACTATGTAGATATCAAAATTAATTAAAATTCACGGATCCTGGTTTACAATCAACACTTGATTTCACTGGATTGCTTATTTTTATATAGAACTGAGCAGTGCACAGCAACACAATAAGAACTATTTACATTTATAAGATGACATTGATTCAAAAGTCCTTGAAGCACTGCATTATAAATATTGATTTGGATAACAATGTTTTTTTTACATCCACCTGAACCACAAGGCAGAGAGGAACATTGTCTTTATAATAGTCATTACATTTGATAATCGCGCCTTTCATATCAAGTGGATGTCTCAAAGCGCTTCACAGGATTTCCTGAAGTGACTGTGATAATTTGTAGGTAAATGCTGCAGCCAATTTGTGTACCCCAATATCTCACAAGCAGCTAATTAATAGCTTGTTCAAAAACAAAGCGATCATCTGGAATTACTATACAATTGTTGCATTTATATGGCATTTAGATATTCATAAGTCATTACACTTTATAGTATATTCTGTGAAGTGCTTTGAGACGTCTCGAAGATGTGACAAGGTGCTATATCAAATGCAAGGATTATTATTTTTATTATAATTTTATCCCATCAAAAATGACTCAAAGTGCTGAACAAAATAAGTCACTTTGAAATGTAGTGACTGGTAAAATCGGAATAAAAACAAATCTGCGGTTTGAAAGCTGCAGGAAAGTTCAGGATTTGAATACGTAGTTAGGTTTCATTGTCTGTGAATTGCTTTATTCATTTTTGCGGTGAGTATTGAGTTCTTTGGCTGAGGGACCGCATCAATTCTAAAAGTAGCATTGGGGTTTGATTGCCGCAAGATAAGACAGCCTTTTATTCACACCTGCTCATTGAACTATCATAGCAGATGTGGTCTGCTTGTATATCATGTATTATCAGAGGAGCTCAGTCCCAGAGGCCTTTTGCTGTCAAAGGACATCTTTGTTATATTCGCACAGCATTCCTGGGCCTCAATTCCATTCTGAAAACCTACACCATCAAAACAACACCAATTGTCACGTCCATACACGAGACACTCCCAAACCTACAGAGCTCCTGTATTTTACCTGGAAAACATATCCAGGATGTTCACTGGGGGCGAAAAAAACGAACTGGGTTTGGGGTTTCTTCTTATATAATGAATAATAATCCTTGCATTTGATGCAACACCTTATCACGTCGTCGAGACGTCTCAAAGCGCTTCACGGGATTTACTGTACAGTGTGGTGACTGTGGGCGAAACACAGCAGCCAGTTTGCACACAGCAGTGTCCCCAAAACAGCCGTGGAGTTAGTGACGAATGTTATCTGGGGGATTGTTGGCCAAAACACCCGGAGAGAGAGAAAAACTCCCCTCTCTTAGTGCCATAGGACCTCTAACGTCCACCTGAACAGGCAGACGGGACTTCAGTTTAACGTCCATTTGAGCGAAGGGAATGAGGGAAGAGTGGGGGGAGGAGGCAAAGCAATCAGCTTCACTGAAGAAAGGTGTGCGGGAGAGGAACTAACAGAATGTCGAAGTGACATGAACCACCATTGTTCTCCACATGTGTCAGTGCTGTTGTCAAGGGAGCAAGAAACAGACAGCCTTCGCTTTGACGTGCCGGGCAAACATAGACATACAGTATAACACAGCGAGGCTATCAACATCCGCCCAGAGACACGACCAAGGTCGTCCGTCAGTCACCTGCCTACCCGCAGGGGAAGGGGTGGTGGGGCGGAAGTAAAATAACTGGCCACAACCCTACTTGGTGGGTGTTTGTGGCAAACTGAGAACTAAAGGCCGTCTTTGTAAATTTAAAGATAATGATGATATTAAATTTAAAGATAGTCATCAAAAGCAAAAGAAAACAGAATGGGAGACGTTAGGGGAATTATTCACACACAGACACACAGGGTAGTGGGGATGTCGACTGGTCTACTAAAAGCAATAGCCGAGTCAGAACCTGTGTAATACGACCACTTACGTTTATGCAGCGACCTTCATGCTGGGCAGCGTCTCGGAGCACTTAACAGTACCTGACACCAAGCCGGAGGGAGGAGGTGCCCATAAGCACGGTCAAAGAGGAACGTGTTCAGTCATGATCTAATAGAGGGGAAGGAGGGGGGCAAGGCGGAGGGATTGGGGGAGAGAATTCCAAGGCTTCGGAGCATAGTGGCTGAAATCACGGCAGTCAATGATGGAGCGGAGGGGACGAGGGTTAAAGCAGGAGGCTAGAGCCAGCTTTTAATAGCTTTTAAGTGGGAATTTAGTCAGAAGATACTGAAGAATGTGGGGAAAAGTCAGGGGAATGGGACTGGAAGGAAGAGCTCTCTCGGAGATCCGTAATAGACACAAACAGGACTGAATGGGCTTTCTTCTGTGCCGTAAACCTCTTAAGGTTCGCTTAATGAACTCTAATGCAGTCTTCGAGGAATGTGTGGGACGGTGGTTTTCTGTGGATTGCAATCCGCAGTCAATCAATGTATTATTTATATGGGAATAGCTTGATGAATGTTTCATACACAGACACACAGATTTGGATTCCCCCATCGCTCGTTTTTTTCGTTTCCCATCGCTTGTCAGCACACCGGCCGATTCCTCACCTGTTATTTCCAGTTTGCATTAAACTCATCACTGCTGAAGTTTGAGACCAGGACGCACTCTTGGCTGAAAGTGAATTGTATCAAAACTATGTCGCCATTCATTATTAATGTCCCCCGCGGCTTCATATACTCTCTGCAACATCACGTCTTTTTAATAAAATAATAATAACCCTTGCATTTGATACAGCGCCTTATCATGTCTTCGAGACGTCTCAAAGCCCTGCACAGAATATACTGTAAAGTGAATTGACTGTATAGTTTCTGGGCGAATCGCAGCAGCCAATTGCACACAGCAGTGTCGCACACACAGTCGTGGATTGAGTGACCAAATTATTATTTTTTTGAAAGGATTATTACCCCCAGAAAAGCAATCTACCAATCGACTAACACCCGGGTTCCTACTTACTGCTGGTAAACAGAGGTGAGTGGAGTAAGGAAACCTGTTCAACGTTTCTCCCTGCCCGGGAATTGAACTCGGGTCCTCTCGCTTGCGAGAGGTGGGGGGGAGTTCTCTAACCACTAAGCTACAGACTCGAAAAAAAATGCCCTGCCACGTAGCAATATAAAAAAAAGTCAGCCATTCTCTGAAAGGCCTCGGCACCGAGAAAGTACTGTATCCAGTTCATATTCATGTCTTTTCAACCCCGCCTCAAGCAGCCCACCTACTGTACTTGTTTACAATGCGACCCTTTCTTCCTAAAACTTGGCACTGAGACGGGCATTTCATAGCGAATACTGGAACCAATTCATTTCCTGCTGTAGAAAATGCCCATTTGAGCAAGTCTCAATTAGTCTATTCAGTCGCAGTAACCATCAGTTAGCCACAGCTGATGTTGAACTGTTTGTATCAGAGGTTATACCCTCGTTTATATAATATATCCTGGTCATAATGGTCAACCACAACCGCAAGTCTCTATTTCAATGATACTAGTGGGCATCCACAAAGTCCTGTTACCCCATTACAAACAACAGTAGGAGACTATGGAGGAGCTGAAACAAGTTGTCAGGGATGCATTTAGCCTTCTCACTCTATCGATGTTACGGAAGATGTTGCATAGAACATGGTGACGGATTATTATCTGCCATGAAAATGATGGCACACACACACACCCTGATCATCTGGACATCGATGATGTGTTCTAGCCTCGGGATTCACACATGGATAGAAATGGCGCAGGGTTTATTCATACAGTTACATTGTTATTGGAATAATAATATTATAATAATGATCCTTGCATGATTATAGCTCATTATACATCGTAGAGCCATCTCAAAGCGATTGATAGGATATACTGTAAAGTGGATTGACTGTACATTTTGTGGGCATTATTGAATCACTTGATTTGGTCACTTACTTGCAGGTGTTGCTCGCTATCGGGTTAGTCTGCATTATTGTCTTACCCGGTTTATAAATAATAATAATAATCCTCAAATAATAATAAGCCTTGCATTTGGCATAAGTGCCTTTAACCTGGAAATGTTGAGACGTCTCAACGACGCAATAAGGCACTGTATCAAATGCAAGAATTATTATTACCATTATTAACATCTCCAAACTCTTCCCTGGGAATGGTTAACTGGTGCGGTAGCTGAGTGCTCGTAAACACAAACCGCGGCAACCATGGTTTGTGCACGTTGGCAAGGAGAGCAGTGAAGGACAAGCGATTCACACAGAATAATAAAGCCTTCAACGTGGATGAAAATTTACACGGTGTTTAAGACTCACGCAAAGTTCTGCACAATCTTAAATCTTAAGGTGATTTAAGGTCTTAAGGTGAATTATGTGGACAAGGTACAGAAGTACTTACTGGGTGTAAATCATAAAAAATAAATTTAAGTCTGTGCATTTGATGTAGCAACTTTCACGTCGAGAGGACATCTCAAAGAGCTTCGCTGGATTTTCCATTAATAATAATAATCCTTATCACTTCGTTGATACGTCTCAAAGCGATTCACAGGATATATTGTAAAGTGAAGCGATGATGTATTTAGTGGGCAAAACACGCAGCCAATTGTTATATAAATATATGAATGCAATTTTCCGTTGTTGTTTTCAACGTCGATGAGACCCGCCCGCTTCTCCATCACAAAGACCATTCCACAACTTCCTTCCATCATGTTAAATTTATTTATTTAAATTTATGTTAAATAGCATTTATTTATTATTTATTTTCCCCACAAACAATGTACATGTCTGTGCTGGTGTTAGTAGCGAACCGCGTAACAAAAATAGACAATCTCAAGCAAATCCCAAACCTATTCAGATCGGATCCAAGAGAGAGGGAGACAAGAGAGAAAAATCACAATCTTGCCCATGGGATTTTGAACTTCATTAATAAGATGCTTGAAGCAGCAAGGCAACCAATCCCAAAGGCAACCAATCCCAAAGGCGTTGCAATTTTTTGGTGCACTTTATCAGGTTACAGTAAATCGCTAGAACGCGTACAAATGATTCTCTTAACAAACCGTTACACAAATATCCCGTGTGATTCCTAAACCCGCAAAGTTCAAAGTATCAAAAAAACTATCAGCTGTTTTTTTTTTACCCGGATTGAAGAAGTGATTCCATATAAAGGTATGACTCAAACTCTCGCACAGCGCACAGCTTTATTTCGCTGTGTAGTAAAGAGGTTCTTTTACACAACGGCAATAAATCTCTCATGTTCGTGTGTTGCCTGTTGGTAATTAGCAAGCGGATCGCATTATGAAATCCCACCAACTTTTAACCCCACAAGTCAAGAAAACCGCTCACGACTGGGCCAGTTTTCCTGTAACTGTCCATTGTTGTGCATCTCGAACCATGTCTTTTCAGAAGGAACTTTCAGGACAACAACAAGACTATGGACAACAGTAATCAACAACACTGACAATTGGCAATCAGTCTCCGGTATCAACTGTCACGAGGCAGAGATATCGGAGAAATCCATGTTGGACGTCCCCCTTAAAATTCAAATACAAACAGGCATTGATTGACCTGATGTTCTGTCATATTTAGCAAAGACACATGTGCCAGAGCAATCACTGCAGCCACCCGTTTTCTGATTTATGATAATAATAAATAACAATAAATTAAAGCAAAAATCTGGTACAGCGCCTTTTGCGTCAGAAGGACATCTCTCTCAAAGCGTTTCATAGTGTTGACCGTAAAATGGCAGACTGGTTTGCTCACGGAAAGATTTATTCCCCCAAATCACAACCTTTTGACCCCTGAAAATTGAAGATGGGAATTGGAATGGACTCCACGAATCCTGGTCTGGTCATATTTGCTGCATTTAAAGAGTTTCTCCTGCCCTCCCCCACACGCAGTAACCTCATGAATAACTGAGCCAATTGTACTTGTCTAATTACATTTTAAGTTTCTAGTCTCATGTTATTTATAATTTAGCGCACAAGCAAAACAATTGTTCGACTCAGTAAGTGAAGCAAACCAGAGGCCACGATAACACTTGGTGCAACGTACAATACCCACCTCCGAGTTGAGAATTACTGAGATTAAGGCGAGAAGCGTGAACCTAAACCCGAAAATTCTCCAGTGACAAAATTACTTTCGTATGAGATTTAACAAGATCACAAGACGGGTTTCGATGATGAAAGCCCTTTTGGCCCATCTGATTTCATCCCAGTGTCCTGGCCTCAACCCCACTTCCCAGACCCGGTTCCACTTGTTAATTACCCTCGGAGTAAAAAAAAACAAGGCTGGCCGTAAGCCTTCATGATTACGTTTTTAAGGCATAATTGGCTAAACTTTTAAGGCATATTCGGTTCAAGTTTCATACAAATACCCCCCCGCCCACCTTGCTAAAAACATGGAGTTTGATATGTAGCCCAGTCTCTCATAATTCCCCACATTTAAGAATCTTGCAAAATTCTTTAAATTTTTCACAATCTTAGGGCAATGACATTGAGGCAAAAACAAGTCTCTTTTGCTCACTGTGTTGAGCTGAACGTACAGTTTCCTGTTTCAGAGTGGCGAGAGCGGCAGGTTAGAGAGGTGATCTCTAAATCAAGGCACTTTATGACGACCTAAAAGTCTCAGATAACACGGGGCAGTGCTACAAATGGGAAGAAAAGTGACGATTCCTCTGCCCAGTTTCACAGCAGCAGCAACAGCAGCAACGGAAACAATTCACAGATCCTTCTTTTTTGTACTTTGTGCAAAACACTCAACCAAGTTTCCTTCACTTTTTTGGGGGGTGGGAGGTGGGGAGGGTGATGGTGGGGTGGGTGGATGGGTGGTGTATTTTGCGGCATTTCATTTGCAGATTTCTTCATAAGAAATACCGTGAAGAGGTAATGCAAGTTTTCTTCAATTTATTTCTATTTTCATAAAATCCTTCCTAGTATAAATGTCGATTTTCAAACCCCGGGGGTTTAACCCTGAGATAAACCGCGGCCCCAGGACCCCACACAAGTCAGAAAAAAAAACGTTTAGCCCTTCATTTCCTGGTAATCTAAAAGAGCAACAAAATTATTCCCCAGATTTTAATTCACCACAAATGGGGTCGTTTTACCATTTGGATCAATTAACCTCCAGTGAATTATTTTTGCTCCTTATAAAGTAATGGCTGCAATAAATAGATTAAGGTGTTTTCTTTTTAACACTCGCGCACACACACACACGCAGACATATACAGAACTCACAGAGTTGTGCGTTGGAAAGCATAAGAAATTTGATTGATCCTGGAGCTCCCAACTTCCACATAAATCTGGGGACATCTGCCAACCCCTCCCTACCCCCCAAATATCAACCTGTCCGAGGAGACAATTAGGCCGTTTTATGCCATTTCAGTTGGAAATCTCACTTCAGCAAACATCAATAGTCATTGATGAAAGAGTTACACTCTGCCTGATTAATGTATAATGATTTTCGTATAATTACTTTAAATGTTCTTGTCAACTGCGTCCTGTCAGTTCTGCAACATAAACACACCATCAGAACTTGATTACCTGTGTAGGATAATTCTACATCTTAAAAGTCACATTTCCTCCTCTTTGGAAGAATGGGTATAACATACACTCTTATTGTTAATAATAATAATAATAATCATCCTTGCATTTAATGTAGAGCCTTTCACATTGGGAGGACATCTCAAAACGCTTCACAGGATATATTATAAAGTCTAGTGACTGCGTATTTTGTAGGTGAACGCGACAGGCAGTGGTGGATTGAGTGATCAAATGATTATTTTACCCTCGGAAAGCGATCCACCAATTGACCAGCAACCGGGTTCCTACTTACTGCTGGGTAAACAGAGTCGTGTGGAGTAGGGAAACTTCCCTAAGGTTTTTGCTCCGTCCGGGAATCGAACCCGGGTCCTCTTGCTTGTGAGGCGAGTGCGCAAACCACTAACCAGGACTCCACGTCTACAGAATAGCCACAAGCTGACCTCTAAACCACGGGGTCAGTTTCAGAAATGCGTTCACCATATCCGTGCTGCCAAATTCAAGACCCTCCCTACAAAATACCAAGGTCAATTAGAAGCATTAATACACACGTCAAGGATTCCAGCAGCCAATTGCAATAAGTGGCAACAACAGTGCATGATACAATAGCCAAAGGATGCAATCATTGGGTAGGACATTAATGAATGACAAATGCAAAGGGGGTGTGTGCTACCTTCCTCCACCCTCATCCCCACAGACTACAATCATCCCGGACCAGTGTCTACTTTGTTCAGCTCAAACCCATGACCTTAAAAATCAAATGGTTTGAAAGCAAAAATGACATTATTTGCACACAAGTCACAGTGCTGAAGCTCACAGGGACAGAACTTGTGGGCATTCTTTGACACGTTGCATTCCTTAGGTTAACACAAGGAATACGTTAAGAAATGCCGCAATCTTTGCCCGCAGTTTCTAACCCCAATAATATATTCCAGTCTGTTCTCTTCCTATCTGAATAATAATTAACAATAATGAATAATAATTAGCAATAATAAATACTAATGCTTGCATTTTAACGTAGCGCCTTTCACGTCCTGCAGGGCGTTTCAAAGTGCTTCATAGGATTTTACAGTAACGTGTAGTGACTGCATATTTTGGAGGCGAACCCAGCAGCGAATTTGATACAGCGACGTCCCTCCAACAGCCATGAAGTGAGAGTGACTTATAATAACTGGTAAGGAAGCTGACTGCTGCAGTCAAGGATTTGCATAGATTAAAATAGCTGTTGGGAGCAGCAGTGCTGACGTTAAAGACCCTGCAGTGATATTGGCAAAGAGCAAAGGGAGTATCTCCCTGTTCCCTCCAGATAAATTGGTCGTTCACATCCCGGCTGTTTGTGGACAACATTACGTTTAACAGTAATTACACGCGAGGCTTTGTAGGCGCTGTGTCAAACACAAGGGTTTTAATAATAATAACCATAATAATCCTTGCATTTGATATAGAGCCTTACCATAGCCTCTATAGCATCCTCAAGACGTCTCAAAGCACTTCACAGAATATAACGTAAAGTGAATTGACTGTACATCTTGTGGGAGAAAGACGGCAGCCAATTGCGCCCAGTGGTGCCCCACAAACAGTGGTGGTCTGTTGTTTGGGGGTTTTGTGACACTGTTGCCAGATCCGAGCACCACTTTCCTATAACCAACTCATCGTTCCTTTTCTTTTTAAAAATGGCCTTTGATTTTTTTTTAAATTTAATAAATAAACAAAAAAAATAAGATGTTTGGGTTCATTTAGAATCGTCGTTAACAGCATTTCTTAAACGAAGAGAAGGAAACAAGAGAGGCAGCGGCCAGGGAGGCAAGGGGAGCGGGGCAAGGCGAGGGGTGGGGGGGGGCAGGATGAGGCAGAGGGCGGGGCAGGGCGAAGCGAGGCAGGTCGGGGATAGGCGGGTGGGGATAGGTGGGTGGGGGGGGGCGCGAGCGAGGCAGCGGGGTCCTTGGCCAAATGAACCATCTCTCACCCGTTACCTTTCAGTTGAGAGGCCAACAGCGAGGGTCAGTGTGGATGGGTTGTGACTGGACTAACCAGGTAATGGGCCCAGTTTGTCTCAGACCCAGATGCTCACTGACCCACCCCCAACCAGAACATCTCCCCTGCCTTCCGCCCTGCTCTCCATTTGGGCCTCATGGAACTCGGGTCCACCTACTCCACTGACCCCCAACAGCTGGGTAGTGGACAGGCAGGCCGGAGCCTCTGTAGCCTGGATTATACTCGTGCCAGAGCACCAGAGGTGAGTGCTTTAACTGCTGGAAGTAACCTTCAGCTCACCCCCAATGGCACAGATATAACCACACTTAAATAAAAAAGGCGCACTACCCCTTTATGAGGCCAATACGACACCGCACCTCAATGAATTGGAGCCTAAGCTGCTTCACTGCCCAATGCATGGACTTGCCATACACCCCGGAAAGGGACAGAGCTTTCAATTTGGGAGATACATTCATTGCAAGAAAGAAAAGTTCTTGTGAAAAGGACCCGTTGGCTTATTTGATCTGATCCATCCACACCTGCCCAACCGTAGTCTCATTGAGGCATTGATCCCTTTCCTAGAAGGGTTCCAGTGTCCTGGCCTCAACCAGGAACCTTTTTCCAGTCATTAACTAATTCATTCATTAATTACCCTTCAAATGGAAGGTGCTGTGTGTCTTCAGAAATCGGGTTGCCTGGTGGGGAGAGGTGGTGTGGTTGGCTTGGTGGGCGTCCATCGCCCAAATCAGTCTTGATTCTCCCGTTCGAATGCCTGTTGTCTCTTCATCTTTGGGGAGTGGTTAGGCCAGTACAGAGCCAGGGAGAAGAGGGCAATGATGATGAGGTTGATGGACAGAGCCATGCTCACCGCCCCCAGCGTCCCCATGAAGGAGGGCAGCGTCGCCTGAGCCGTGAGCCAGGCGTGCCGGGACCTCATGTCGGCCAGGATAGCCTCCATCTGGAAATAGGTGCCGATGATGGCGCATATGTGGAACAGCTGGTGGCTGTGACCTGGAACAGACATGTTTGGGGAGGGGAAAGGTGGTCACAGAGTGTATGCGAGTCACACAGAGCGTGTGTTGCCTTTGGTCACCCTCCCACCTCCTACCCTCCCTACCCTCGGCGCCTCTCTTCACCCCAATCCCTGGAGCTCGGGCGCAAACCTTTGATTGTCCAGTGCCTTGGGACGTCTCCTGGCATGAAAGGTGCTGTGTAATTGGTATTTGTTGTTATAATAATTCTTGCATTCGGTATCGGGCTATAACAACAACAACTTGGATTTATATAGCGCCCTCCACGCTGGACACCATCTCAGAGCGCACTTAATTCACGTCAGGAGGACATCTCAAAGCATTTCACAGGGTTTGCTGGTGTTTGTAGGCAAATGCAGCAGCCAATTGCGCATCTTTAACAACTGGGGAAAGCGATAGAAGCCCCCCAGTTTCTCCACGCTCCCACCCCCCCACACCCACACTTACCGATGTAGTCGAAGCATCCTGGAGCCAGGCGCTCAGGTAAGTGTGTTGCGTAGAGGAAGCTGGTGAGGAACGCAAGGGTGACGTGCTGGTAGTGAAGTGAGAGGGTTTCATTGTGAGTACAGCCAGAACCCGAGCAAAGGAACAGCTACACAGAGAGGGAGAGAGAGAGAAATCAGAGAATCAGTCACTGCCTGTCACCGCGTGCGATAAGCTTTCTAAGTAATAATCCTTACGCACGGCGCCTCATCATGTCTTTGAAATACCTCAAGTGCCTCACAGGAATTACTGTAAGGTGTAGCGATTTGCGCAGAGCGGTGTTCCCACAAACAGCCCGGACTCTGAGGGGGATTGCGTGCGGACGATGGTGAAGTTTGGTCACTGTGCTGTGAGCGAGCAAACCCGCGAGGTAAGCACAGGACAAGGTGTGACTGGTCTTGGGACCACCCTCCCTTCCCCCCCCGTCCCCCGCCCCCCGCACACACACCTCTCCCTTGCCCCTTGCCCCATGGGACCACGTTTCTCGTAGGGGATTCTGACTGAAAACCCACCCTGTAAAAGAGAGGAATGTTGTCGAACAAGTAGGGATAAGCGAAGGCCAGCACTCGCAGCAGTTTGCACAGCTTGGGTTGATCCAGTTCAGGGAACCTGAAACAAGAGAAGGAGCGAAACGAAGGCATCAATCCGTGCAGAACCTCCATCCTCGTCCTGAGAGTTTGGAAACATTACCGGGAGAGAGAACAAATAAAACTTATTTTTTGTTGGAAGCGAACCGGAGAGAGAGAAGGGAAACGGCTCTTTCTCACTCGCTCATTCGCTCACGCGCCTTTGACGTGCCGGCATCTTCCGAGAGAACACGGGCTCGACAGGTCATGCAAAGCAGTGAGGCAAGCTGACAATGTTATATAATCCGTGCATTTGATGTAGCGCCTCATCACATCATTGAGACATCTCAAAGCGCTTCACAGAATATACTGTAGAGTGGATGGACTGTGTATTTTTGCTTTTTTGGAGGGATTTTTACCCCCGGAAAGCGACCCACCAGTTGAGTAAGAACCGGGTTCCTAATTACTACCAGGAAAGCAGAGGCGTGTGGAGTAAGGAAACTTGCCTAAAGTTTAACCCTAAGGTTTTCCGATGTGAAAAGCACCGGTAAACGTCATTTACTGTTGTTGCCGATCGACAAAGCCACTAACACACGCGTGTTATTCACTGTTGAGGACAGCGATCGATGGTTCAGCTCTTGCATGCCCAATGGGTTGAAGATCAAATGATTTTGTGATGAAATGGTGCTACAAAGCTCCAGCCTCAACCAGGGCTGTCGTGCGCGGTGAGCAAGAGCGGGAAGGAAGAGAGCGTTGGTGGCGTGAGGGGTTAACACGACTCAAGCATGGAAGCCGGAGGAAGGAGGTGGGAGCAAAGCAGGCGATGATTGACCCACAAACTGTTTCTCCTTTACCTTTCCATAACCTCGTGGTTATAGCGAACGAAAGGGAAGCCCAGTCTAGTGTTACCCACAGGAGGACAGCGGAGGGAAGGAAACATCAGGTTCACAATTAATAACACACCCACAAAGCAGAGAAAACACCAGCGTTCTGTACAAGCCACAGACGGGCAACGCCGTCTCTCCTCACCACTGTCCTGTACTAGAAAGCATCTCAGCCATCCTTCCAAAAAGATGCTCTCAGTCTCCCCCCCCACCACCCCCCCCACCCCTGACCTGACCCCTGCAGTACCACACGTGGCCACCAGAGGACGCATCCCAGCAGCGCGATGGGTCGGAAGCAGAGAATACAGGTTCTGGCGCAGATTGTGGAGGAAAATCAACATTAATAAATAAGCTTTACGTTTGATACAGCGTGTGATTACACCGCCGAGGCATCTCCCAGCGCCCCACGGGACATACTGTAAAGTGGCTTGTGACTGCGGGCGGGCGAACACAAGTACACGTTCACCCACCAAACGGTACCCTCCGTTTCTGTGTTGGTGCGGTCAGGGGGCAAGGCTGAGGCCGTAGCCGGTTGGCGATGGCTCGGTTGGAGTCTGTCTCTGTTTGTGGTGCTGTGACCGGCACCGCACGGAGTCTAACAATGAGCCTTCCAACCAACCAACACCAGGAGGTTCCCCGTGAAAGAATTGCGAAAAAAACACGGCTTCAAAAATTTAGACCAAATCCAAGAGTTTTCCTCAATCTCAAGTCTTAAGACAAAAAACAAGACCCTTTGGGTTGAGACGAGGCAGGTTCCAAGCCACTGTCTGGAGAAGCCAAGAGCTGAGCAGAGCTGTAAACGTGCCACTTACACAGGCCAAAAAAGAGGCACAAACGAGCTAATGGGTGGGTGGGACCGAGCGAGCAGAGACTGTAATCTAATCCAGGCCTCTCCTCTGACTGCTTTATGAGCTACAAAGACGGTTTTGTAATGGGAGCAACTGAGACCCTGAGATTCAGTTACTGCTTGTAATCACCCACCCTCCCTCCCTCCCGCCCGCCCGCCCGCCCGCCCGGCCATCTGCTTTCCTCCTTTTCAATACATGAAACTCAATGCAATGTTTCAGTGAAGTGAGGGGTTGGGGCTGGACCTGGGGTTCTTACCTGGAGTAGCAGGAGAGAGCAGTGCTCACCACGGTGTTGAAGACGGCCATGGGGACAAAGTAACCATGGAAACTGCCGTCAATCCATTTCTCGGGCATCACGTAGGCTCCATAGACAATGGCGGAACCTGAGAATGATGGGAAGATGTGGGGTCAGGCTGTGTCTAAACCTCTGCTTTCATACAAATGGTCAGTGGGAATCTGGAACTGTCTCTCTCTCCCCCTAAAGCCTGTGGATTATGGCTGATCCATTCACATTTTCAAGACTGAGGTGTAGAGATGTTTGTTAGGTCAGGGGACCAAGGGATATGGGGCAAAGGGCGGGTAATTGGAGTGGAGGTTCAGATCAGCCATGATCTAATAGAATGGCAGAACAAGCTCGAGGAGCTGAATGGCCTCTTCTTATTCCTATGTCTATCATGTTTCTTGTCTCACTCTGTACCTTAACTTTAGCTTCGACCTATAAGATGGCATTGTGATTAGTTTCCCCCCCACTTCACTTCGTAAGTAATAAATGGGATCCACTCTGTAGCCAAGAACAAGCACCTGCCTTCACCCAAGGCAATGACTCAGAATATTTCATAACGGTGGTGGGGGTGGGTGGTAGTTGGATGCCGAGCAGGAGGCTGGGGAACAGAGGAGAGGTCACCTTTGGAAATGGCAGAAACAATAACAAAGACTTGTATTTACATGGTGTGGGGTGGCGGAGTTTGACGCCGAGTTATGGAGAGAAAAGGGGAGGTGTCCCCCGGCACAGTCAAACAGGAAGGACTTCAGGTGCGATCTGAAAGAGTGGGGGTGGGGGGAGGGGGAAGGATTGAGGCAGGGAGCTCCAGAAAGCATGGCCGCCGATGGTGGAGCGAGGGGGTAGTGACAGTGAAAGGAAGGCAGAGACACTCACCCAGACTGTAGATGCTGAGAGCCCCATAGTCAAAGAAGAAGCAGATGTGCCGAGCGCGGGTGGACATGGAGCTGAAGGTGTGAGCACAGCTGGAGGTGAAGGGGTAGATACAGCTGGAGAGCATGAAGACCAGCAGCGGCCATGTGTAGGATTCGTTCCAGAAATCCAGGGTGTAGGACAGTGCCAGCAGGTTCCACAGGAAGTACCTGCGAGAAGATCACGGGTCAAAGCTACAGAGAGGAAACTCACCCAAGACGAGAGGCTTTAAATCAATTAAAAAAAAAATAATCATAATAATAATTTGGCCACTTCAATTCACGAGTGTCTGTGGGACACTGCTGTGTGCAATTGGGCCCCGTTTTTCGCCCACAAATACGCTCCACTTTGCAACAACATATCCTGTGTTGCGCTTTGAGACGTCTCAACGACATGATAAAGCGCTATATCAAATGCAAAGATTATTATCATCATTGTCATTATTATTATCATCAGCCCTTTCAGTCCTTTTACTTACCAACCCCTCTCCTTCCCAGCCTCAAACTCTGCCAACCTCGCCCCGCAAGCCCTCTCCCTCACCCTCCTCCCGCTCTGCCCGCTCCCCAGTCCGTGCCGGTTCTTTGCTCACCACGTGGGCAGGAAGTGAGTCCAGATGTTGACGGTCTCGTTGGTCATCTGGAAGAGGCTGAGAACACAGTCGGCGGCCGAGCTCCGGGGGTGCCTGTAGCCGAAGATGATGCTGTCTTCATGGAAAACCTTGTGCGGGATCACAGGGATGAGTGACCACCATCATCACACAATAACCATATAACAATAATCCTTACATTTGGTGCAGCTCCTTATCAGGTCTTCCAGACGCCTCAAAGCGCTTCACAGAATATACTGTAAAGTGCAGTGACTGTGCATTTTGTGGGTGCAACATGGCAGCCAATTGCGCACAGCAGCGTCCCACACAAACAGTCGTGGATTGAGTGACCACAATTGTTTTCAAGGGATTATTACCCCCAGAAAGCGATCTGCCAATCGACTAAGAACCGGGTTCCTGTTGACCGCTGGTTACACAAGGTGGAGTAAGGAAACTTCCCTAAGGTTTCACCCTGCTCGGGAATCGTACCCGGGTCCTCTCGCTTGCGAGGCGAGTGCTCCAACCACTACACTACGTGACCACACATCACGTGCTGTTAATATATATTCCACAGTCAGTAAAATGCTGGAAATCCTGATTACACCATATTCCTTATTACTGGAGTGTCTAATGTATGGGTTGGGCCAACTGCCCGTGTGCATAGTTTACGACATATGTTAACGATATGTAAACCCGCGCACAGAGGAAAATAACCAGTTGTCCCTCGGACTGAACCCCTTCTCCCCTCCCCCCCCCCCCCCCAGGCACAGACACAAAACATTAGTTGTGCATCAGTTAGCACATCTCGCAAATTTGCCCCCAGTGCAGTGTCTCAGGGAAGGAATGTTTTGACAGTGAAATTGCTCAGCTGTGACGGTGAGCGAGGCAGCGGGGCGGGGAGGAGTGAGAGGGGGCACCCAGGGGGCTTGTTACTAACAGTCAGGGCTCCTGGGATTTGGGAGGGATGCGGGTGGTGGGGGGGGGGGGGGGGGAGGAGGGTAAAGGTCAGATCTCAATGGTGTTAATATGCTGAGATCAGCCTTGTTTCCATCCCACTTCACAAACAGTCAGCAGCTCTGGTTCAAACCCTGAATACAAGTGGAGATCATAGGCAGAGAGAGGGACAGGCAGAGGGCACAACAACAACAACAACAAATGACATTTGTATAGCGCCTTTCACACGGGGTGGACGTCCCAAAGCGTTGATGTGACAGGCGAGAGAGGGTGGGGCAGGTGGGGGTTAGTGGCAGCACTTACTTTAGGCACTTGATTGATGCTGAACAGACGAGGTAGCTTTAAGCTCAGCATCCCGGAGGTCTGTGGGGCAGACGGTCAGTCACTGTGTCTCTGGTTCGGGCTCCGTTGCTCGCTCGCTCGCGCTCTCCCTCCCTCGTCGCCAGTTCCCACTCCCGCCGTTTGCTCTCGGACGCTCGTTGGGGACTGGAGGGAGGAGTGGTTGGGTGGGGAGGGGGGGGGGTGGTTCTGTACTGGGGAATCAACACATCACCCATAACAGCGTAAGTAATAATAATTATAATAATAATCCTCCCCTCCACCCCCTCCAGTTCTGACGAAAGTTCATCGACCTGAAACGTTAACCCACTTTCCTCTCTCTATAGATGCTGCCTGACCTGCTGAGTGTTCCCAGCCACTCGCGCTTTTATTTTGTAGCTGAGGCTGGCTGTTTACCGAGGCTGGATTTCCCTGGCATCGCTCAGTGCGAGGCGATGATTAACTTATTACTGCGCTCACTCAGGCTGACTCCGTGCTCCCTATACACACACACACACACGCAGTGTTTCCAGGCTGCCTGGACTTTAATGAGAATGGAGTGATAACCGGCAGAATTCTTTTTCTTTACAATACAAATGCCGCGCTCTGCCTCGCCCGCTCTCAACCTGACCTCCCAGCGCAGAACCCCGGCCAGTCCACGCACCACACATCGGAATTTCCGAGGAATGTTCCAGAATTTTCCACCCCAGATTAAACGTCGACTCGGGAAGCAAAAAGTTACCCCGAGCCAACGAGCTGCTGACCAGCCTGGCACTGGTTAATGTGACAGTCAGCGAGAGACAGAGAGAGAGTGTCGCTCGCCCCCTCGCTGGGGTCTGTCAGATCATCGAACCTCAAATTCGTTACAGCTCAGAAACTGTTTCTTCAGCCCAATACAGACCCCACAGCCCCCCAGAAGCTAATCCTTAGCCATTACACCCCAAAACTCTGCAACTTCCTCTCTCCGCCTTGCGCCTTCCTTCCCCATCTTCAAGCCACCCCTGAACACCATCTTCTTCGACCTGTGCCAACAGTCAACTGCACCCCCCCGGCTCAGCATCGTGCTCCATCACTGTGAAGTGCCCTGGGACGCCACCCTACACGAGGAAGCGCTATATAAATGCAGGTTGTTGTTATAATCACACTCTCCCTCCCCACACACACACACACACAGTCACTCCACACTTCCCCCTATTCCAGCAAAAAAGAAATCCTGTGAAGGGCTTTGAGACGTCCTTCCTAACGGTGAAAAGATTATTATCAATATTATTAGGATTATTATTACCTAATTCGCCTTTTCCGAAAGACTTAACATCGGTGGAGCGCCTTTCACAATGCAAATGTCAATACTTTGGGAAAAGGGGAATTAGGTAACAAACGGTTTAACAAACGGTTTGTGAAGCGGAGAATTGCAGCCCTCAGTGCACACCCACCCCCCCACCCCACAGACACACACACCACAACAAACACACCACACCCAGACCACAACAAACACACCACACACACACCCTGCAACACCCTATTTCTCTTACCTGCCCTTTAATCTGTTCCTTTAAACTTTGCAAATTTGTAAAAAAAAAGAAGCACACAAAACGCTCCTGTGCTTTATTTACCCGCAGCCCCCGGGGACATCCCCCCCACGGGAAAGGCGTTTCACAAATGTAATTTGTTGTTGTTGAGCCGCAAGGTGAGCGCACAGGTGTGTCAGACGGGTGACTGAGAGAGTGTGGCTTAGAAGCAGTGGCTGGGCTCGGCGCCCGGGACATTTCTACACTGGGTGGGGACAGCGAGGACTGGTAATACTGGTCGCACGGCTCAGTGATGGCACTGCACCTGTTGCCAAGGGGCTGACGGTTCATGTGACAATCAATGAGAGACTGAGAGAGAGCGCGAGAGAGACTAACGGACGGAGCTGGAATCACAATGGGACGCTGCTGTGCGCAACCGGCTGCCGCGTTTCGCCCACAAAACACACAGTCACTTCACTTTACAGTGTATCCTGTGAAGCGCTTTGAGGCGCATCTCAATGACGTGATTAAGCGCTGTATCAAATGCAAGGATTATAATGATTGTTATAATGACTTGCGTGTGCACACACTCACACGCGCATGCACACATGCGCGCACGCACGCACGCACACACACACACGCGCACGCACACACGCACACACACGCATGCATGCACTCTCTCACTCACACACACAGAAAAATCCTGTCTGACGAGCTGCCACCTCTCTGTTGCCAGCTCCGTTGCTGGGCCCTGCTCACCTCCCCACCCACCTGGCTTTGCCGGCTCTGGTGCAGGTGGAGAGCGAGCGGGAAGCAGGTGGAGAGAATATTCCAATTCTCCGGAGAGCGGGATTAACCCCGGCACCTCACGTGGAGAATAACACTTACTGTATTTTTATTTTCTCTCTCTCGGGTCTCACTCATGCGGAAACCCATCGAGAGCGAGAGAGAAGAGGGAAAGCACAGGGTTTGATGATAATATAATAATAATTCTTGCATTTGATACCGCGCCTTATCACGTGCTTGAGGCGTCTCAAAGCGCTTCACAGGATATACTGTCAACTGGATTGATGGTGTATTTTGTGGGTGAAACCTGGCAGCCAGTTACGCACAGCAGCGTCCCCACAAACAGACGTGGATGGAGTTGTGGATTTGAAGATGGGGAGGGAGGGGTGGGGTCCGTGGGGGAATATAGGACTGAATATCCTAGCAATAGGCAGGAAACTAACTGTGACTGAGTCTAACCACCACAGCGCTCGCTCCTTCAGGCAAAACACAGCCAAACAAATGCTGTCATTTTATCAGCTGGTAAAAGGCAAATCTAAGAACCTTAACAACAACAAGATTTCATTTATAGAGCGCCTTTCACGTCGGGAGGACATCCCAAGGCGTTTAACTCCAGCATCTGACCAACTCACAGTCCCAGCGAGGGTCAAGGTTGGAAGTTAAAGGGAGGCTTGGATTTAAATCAGTGTCATGGCTCACTGCAAACCCTCCGTCAGACACCGAGGGGGAAGGACAGCAGGAGAGAGGGAAGGAAGAGAGAAAATAAAGGCGACAACTTGTATTTATGCAGCGCCCTTCACCCGGGGCAGTGTCTCCGAGCGCTTAACAGAAAAGTGTGGTTCGACGCATAGCTGGAAAGTTGGGGTGGGGGGGGGGGGGCGGTGGTTGGGGAAGGTTACCAAAGGCACGGTCGAAGGGTATTTCAAAGAGAGAGAGAGCGAAAGAGAGAAAGAAAGAATGAAAGTGTTGGAGAGACAGCAGACGTTCGTGTTTTCCTCAGCAGTGAGTGACTTACTTACCTGCTCTCTCTCTCTCTCTCTCTCGTCAGGTAAACGCTCTCCTGCTTTCAGGGCGCTGCTGCCAGTGTTATTTAGAAGTGAGTGTGTTTGCGGGTGTCAGTGTGTGCGAGAGACAGAAAGTGTGTGAGTGTGAAGAGTGTGTGTGTGTCACAGAGAGTCTGCATGTGTGTGTGTGTGTGTGTGTGTGTTCGTATGTGAAAAAGCGAGTGTGCGAGAGTGTGTGTCTGTGTGTGTGAGACAGTGTGTGACCGTGAGGGTCTGTGTATCTGTGTGTGAGAGAGCCTGTGTGGGGGTGTGTGTGTGTGTGGGTGTGCAAAAGAATGTGTGTGAGGCTGAGTGTCACTGAGAGATTGGGAAAGAAGGAGTGAGTTGAGGGAGTGTGAGAGTTTGAAAGAGAGCGAGAGAGAGCAGATACAGTTGATTTACAAACTTCCTGCTCTGCCTGCAGTCAGCCTGACACTGCGAGCTGCTGGCGCGGTGCTGATGGGAGGGGAGCAGTCAGTGGGTATTAGTGCAAGAAAGAAAGGGCGAGTGAAAGAGGGTGTGTGTCTGTAAGTTGAGACAAGGCGGAGGGTGGGAATGGAGCGAGGGAGGGGGGAGAAAGAGGGAGGGAGGGAAGGAGAAAGGGGGAGGGAGGGAGGGAGCGCTTTTAATGATCACAGCACCATGAACATGGAGACGAGTTAACCACAAGATCCACTACTTTGAGATTGTGCAATTGTACGGTTGATTATTCTAACCTTCCCGGCTTCGGCCGCTACGAAATAAAATCACCAGCAACAATGGGTTAATAATTAAAACCGGGCCGGCGCTGATTGTCCACAAAGCCGTGTTTTGTTATATAATCGCCCTTGCCATTCAATACAATGTCGCCAAGTGCTTCACAGGGAATCACTGTCAGATTTACTGACTGTATTTTGTCGGGAGACAGTTTCGGGGCAGAAACCCACAAACAGCCCCACAGCCTGTGGGTGACTTTTATCTGGAGTCCCGTAGCTCAGTGGTTAAAGCCTCGCCTCGCGAGTGAGAGGACCCGAGTTAATCCCTGGACGGGGCAAAATGTTGGGCAAGTTTCTTTACTCCACACACACACACACACGCCTCTGGTTAAGCTCTGAGACGCTACCCTGTGTGGAGGGCGCTATACAAGTGCAAGTTGTTGTTGGTGTTGTTATTGGTTACCAAGCAGTAAGGAGGAACCCAGTTTTAGCCCAATTGGCGGATCACTTTTCCGGGGGTAATAATCGCTTACAAAAGATATTTGGTCCCTCCATCCACAGCTGGGCACCACCGGCTTCCGCGTTTCGCCCCCAAAACCAAACAGTCACTCCACTTTACGGTGTATCCTGTGAAGCGCTTTGAGACGTCTCGAGGACGCGATAAGGCGCTGTATCAAACGCAGGGGTTATTATTATTATTTTACTGTTATGTTTCAACGTAATAAAATGCTGAAATACTTTCTTCCCTCTTGGTCTCTTTTAAACTCTCCCTCCCTCCCTCCCTCTCTCTTTTGTAAAATATTCCCACAAGATCAATCAGATTTCTGATTAAAGAGTCGTGTTTTCTTCCTCACTGTAATGTCTGGCAGCCCCCGGCAGGCACACCGCCAGCCCTGATTTGTTTAATCATTGCTATTTTCCAACGATTCTCAGATGCGCGAATCACACGCTAACTGAGACTCGGCAAAAATAGAGACTGAGAGAAGCAGAGTTCAGAGATTTCACCATCGGTTTCATCTTTCTTTTTTTTCTTCCTGAAATTTTCTCGCAAATTTTCCAGAAAACTCTTTCCCAGTCTCCCAGATGCCACCGTCTCTCTTCCCCCTGACTCGGGAACCACCACCAGCAACAAGAACTATATTGATGCGGTGCCTTCAATATAAAGCGATAGATTGCAGGTGTGTGCAAATTAGCTGTCGCATACGCCTGCAGAATGCACAGTCACTACACTTGACAGGAGAACCATAGGCGTTCCCGACAACAACTTGCATTTATAGAACATCCTTCACACAGAGTAACATCTCGCACAGCACAGAAGGTGGACATTCAGGTCATCGTGTCTGTGCTGCTCTTGTAAAGAACGATCCCTTCAGTCCCATTTCCCTATCCTCCCCCTCCCTCCGTAAACCCGTATTTCACTCTTTTTTTTTATCATATGAAGCACTTTGAGACGTCCTCCCAACATGAATGACACTGTATCAAATGCAAGGATTATTATTATTATTATCTTCATCATCGTCCCCTCAACGCTTTGACAATAATCGTTTATTCATTTAAAAGAACTGGGATTAATTAACATCCTCGAGTCCTCCGCTTTCCAGACTTACATTCTGGATTTTAATTAAACCTTCGGTCAAAACAGACCATCAGTTGGGTGACAGGACATTAAAATAATAATAGTAATCCTCGCATTTGATATTAGCGCCTTAACACATCATTAAGACTCTCAAAGCGCTTCACAGAATATACTGTAAGGTGGAGTGACTGTAATTTGTGGGCGAAATGCGGCAGCCACATTGCGGACAGCAGCGTCGCACAAACAGTCATGGATTATGGTTTAGATTCTGCCCGTGTTGACTACATCGTACTGACCGGTGAGCGAGGAAGGAGAGGGCGCTGGGCAGGTCAGCGAGCGAACACTGCTGGAAAGGTTGATGATTCCTGCTCTGTTTCTCCCCGCAACCTGTGACCTATTTCTGTTTGTTGTTCTCTCTGAACAACAGACTCACCTGCAAACCCTTTCTGATGTCACAACGGGCTCTTTAATGACACCCTTTAGCAACGTCACTGCGCCTCACCTTTTTGTATCATAATAATAATAACAACGATAATCCTCGCAGGTGATCAGACTTCTCAGTGAAGTGAACAGATTGTGAATTTGTAGCCAACTACACTTTGAATTACATTAAAACTTTAAATTAAGGATCAAGGTGTCAGTCCGGCTCAGTTCCGTTGCATCCTGTGGTTTGGTTCCAGTGTCGGCCGGGCTCAGTGGCTCAAGCCCCACATCGGGACTTGGAATCACACAGTCTAAGCTGACAGTCCAATGTCACGCTGGGGGTTTGATGCAATGTGGGAGGTGCCGTTCTTCAGATGAGACGTTAAACCGAGGTCCCGTCTGCCTGTTCAGGTGAATGCTTCAGATCCCTCAGCGCTATTCGTAAAGAGAAGGGAGTTTCTCTCTCTCGGTGTCCTGGCCGTCAATCCTCCCAAATAAAATTGGTCACTCGATCCACGGCTGTTTGTGGGACGCTGCCGTGCGCAATTGGCTGTCATGCTTCGCCCACATAAACACACAGTCACTCCACTTTACAGCATATCCTGTGAAGTGCTTTGAGACGTCTCATTGACGTGATAAGGCTCTGTACCAAAAGGATTACTATTATTATTTTAATGCCCTGTCACCCTGAAGCTTTTCAATTGATGGTCTGTTTTGACCGAAGGTTTAATTAAAATCCAGAATGTAAGTCTGGAAAGCGGAGGACTCGAGGATGCTAATTAATCCCAGTTCTTTTAAATGAATAAACGATTATTGTCAAAGCGTTGAGGGGACGATGATGAAGATAATAATAATAATCCTTGTATTTGATACAGTGTCATTCAGGTTGGGAGGACGTCTCAAAGTGTTTCATATGTATGATCACATTTGGTGCGATGGTGTCCGGTGCCAGAATCTCTCACAGTCACTGCCACTGACCTGACATCTGCAAAACATTCAGTGACAACTTTAACTGGGTCCCAGTGTCTTTACGGCTGGAGAGAGAGTTGATGGAGGATTTGACGGACAGTTGTGCGTTTTGAGCGCAGGCGGCCTGTACGTATTCCTTTCTCTGCGGGTGGTGGGTGGGGTGAGGGGAGAGAACCCTCTGCTCTGTATATGTCAGTTTTATGGGGCTGTACGGGGAGGAAAATAGCAGCTTTACTGCTGTTTACAATCGTAATATAATTGTGGCGTTTGATCTGCCTTTGGAGCTTTATTGCCACATAAATTCCTGGTTGCTGCAAAGCAATAAGTGTAGATTTGTGTTTGGTGAGTGTGTTGTGCTTCGAATCACCGACAAAATAATCCGCCCGCACCCCCCACAAACAGCCCGGCCTATACACTGTACCTGCCAATATAGCACCCACGAGACACAGGGCACGTTCTCGCACCCCCCCCCACGGCTGTTTGCGGGACGCTGCCGTGCACAATTGGTTGCTGTGTTTCGCCCACAAAATATACAGTCACTCCATTTTACAGTGTATCCTATGAAGCACTTTGAGATGTTTCAACAACGTGATAAAGTGCTATATTGAATGCAGGACTTATTATTATTATGTCCCAACGCCCTGAAAAACACTTAGAGCCGTTTCCAGATTAAAATGTGCTATAAAGGAGCCAGTTTCATTCAACAAACAGGAATAACTCCTTCAGGTTGGCAGCTCAGCCGCTGGAGCCTCAGAGTCGCTCTGCCCTAAACCCTCTTGGATGTTTCACAATCTTGCTGAAGGCTGGGCACAGAAAAGCCTATTTGCAACCTATGCTGTGTCCACACCCAGTGATGTCAATTAGGTTTAAACGTCACCTTTCAGCTTATGGCCTTGGGACAGACAGCATTTTTCGCAGCTCTACATGTGCTGAGTTGGTTTCTCTTCACATACCTTGGTATGTCTCCCAACGAGATGCCTTCCTACATTCCAACACCCACATCACTGGCCTACCCAACCTCCAATCTCTCTCACTCTCAGCTTCCCTCCCCCACCCCCACTTTCCTTTCCCCTTTCCCCTCCCCCCCCGCTCCCCTATATCACCGGAGAACTCACAGTTCAACATTGACGTTGAACCCAGATCCAACCAAACTCCTCAACGCCATTGGGATTGAACACTGAGTGCTCTGCCCTGTGACCGCATGACTGAGGCGTGTGTGCATGTGCTGGAGCTTCGCCTCTCAAACACACACTCAACAACAACTTGCAATTATATAGCGCCCTTCACACGGTGGGTAGTGTCCTGGAGCGCTTAGGCTTTGTCTCTCAAACACAGGCTCAGGATTCGGCTACATCTGGAAGAGAGAAAAAGGGGACGTGCATCAGTGCGATCGGAATAACAGGCCCTGGTATCGGAAGTGCATTAAGCACAATTATATAAAAAGAACATACAGACACACACACAGAGTGGGTAGTGAGTGGTGTGTTGCTCCTAGACTGGGTCCTGGGTTGCATTAACTGGCTAATCAAGATCATTGTCTGGAGAGCTCATGCTCTGATAACAGCGGATTCAGTCTGATGGTGGTGCGGAGAGAGACAGAGCGAGAGAGAGAGGCAGTGAGTGGGGGAGCCTGTCGGCTGTTCCTGTTTTGAGAGGTTATTCATGTGCCCGACTCTCACACAAAATACACAGTCACTCCGCTTTATATCCCGTGAAGCGCTTTGTGACGTCTCAACAACATGATAAGGCGCTATATCAAATGCAAAGATTATTATATTTTTATAAATGGGATTCCTGCAAGATAACAAGTGCCCAGCAGGCAGCAGCACAGGGCCAGGGATAAAGGCAGCTCTCAGACACACACGTACTGTACGTTTAAAAGCATCGCGTCCCAGCCTGCAATATTCCAGAGCCAGGAATCCCGTCTTACTCCCTTACCCACCGGATAAAACTGGTCATTCATGGCTGTCTGTACACATTTCTATGTGTAAATCAGCTGCCGAGTTGTCCTACAAAACTACGCTCTCACTACACTGGGCAGTCTCTGCAGAGTAAATCCTGTGAAGCGCTACAGACATGAAAGGCACTTTAGCAAACGCACGGATTACAGCACACCCACTCGCTGAGGACCTGTGGTGTGTATCACGAGTATCAGCTGCACCTGAATTCAGCCCAAAGCGAGAGAATAAGCCAGGCTTACAGCGGTCGTTCTGGGTACATTGCTGTTTAGAAACGGAACATTATCCCCACCCGAGAAAGAAACTCCCTCTTTTCCAAATCATTGCATTGATTCTCTCATGCTCACCCCAACAGGCTGGCGGGTGGGTTGGGGGATGGGACAGTGTTGATTGGAACGAACTTCAACTAAAAATCCACATAATGAATTAAGGATTGTACTTTTTGGGAAGGAAGAGAGGGATTGTGCCCACGTGCTACCGAATATTGGAGCCAAACTGGCAAAAAAAAACTTTCATTTACACCACAACCACAAGGGGAACAGCAAGGCTGCCTCTCGGGATGCTGTCAGCGCTTCTAATTTGTACAAAATAGGTCTTGAAGGTTACTGCGTTATCTGGAGCGTTGCAGCTTCTCTTTGCAACAGTAATGTCACGAGCAACAGAAACCCAAGGCCGAAAGGGATGGCCACAATGCTTTCAAACTGATCAAGACCTGCCTTTCATTTAGGATCTTTATGCACTGAACACACACACACACTACAAATTCATAGCCCAAACGTGACATGAGAAGAGGATTTGCTTCCTCCCTAGAGCTGCCGTTTAAAGCCAATAAGTGAGCGGTCTCCAGCGAGAGTGCACACATCCTTCCCAGGAACACAAAAGTATTCAGCTGAAATATCAAATTTATCCCCATGGCAACATTTATAGATTTACATTTTTCTCTCGAGCCCAAATCAGGTGATTTAAACATTGCTGTGCCAGGGACAAAAAGTTATAAAACCTCTCTTTCTCTCCCCCACCCCCTCTCTCACACACACACAAATCCTTCTCCATTGCCAGGACATCTGCCGGCTGGAAACAATGCGAGCATTTTCCTGATGGTCAAAAGAGAGTGAGGAATGCAGACATACTGTCCACGTTTGTACAGACAACGTGTTTTGTTTTTGTGCAGCAACCAGAGTTCCAGCTGCATCCCACAACCCTTGCCCGTTTGTCCTCACCTGAGCCTCTCTCCCCGCACACCCAAGATGCACTCACTCACTATACAGTGTGTATCCTGCGAAGCGCTTTGTAACGTCTCGACGACGTGATAAGACGCTATATCAAATGCAAAGATTAATTATATCGACTGGCAGAATAAAAGCAGAGTACACCGGGCTCCCTTGTCAACCCCCTTTTCCTTGCTATCTTTTTTTTCTTCCACCTCTTTTTCTCCCAACAGAATTAAATCTGAATTCTGGTTCTCTCACCCCCTCTCCCAACACTTATATATATTTTGCTATCGATCAAACACTCAGCATATCCAGCCACGTGTACTGAAAGGCATTAAGTTTGATAACGCAACCTCTGCAATGTGTCAGGTACACACCTAACGTGTCAGATTCCACTTTAACACAGATTTAAAGGGCGAGTGCCTCCAAATGTCACAAGTGGTTCAAATGAAAAAGACTCGAAAGCTCATTTCCAGAAGCCCCCCATGCGCCAACTCACCATCCTCCTTATCATAGCGTCGAGCTAAGGGTTCAATGACCTTTCCAGCAACTTGTTCCAGCCAATAATTACCCTCCGGGTAAAATTATCCAGACTGTGAAAACAAAGCGGTAGCCATATCTATGGAGTTGAGAAAACCGCCGACAAAAATCCTTTGTAATCTCACTTTTAATGTGTGTGTGTGTGTTTGTGGGGGGGGGGAGGGGGGGAGAGAGAGACTGTACATACAAGTAACAGGATGTGAGACAAACAGGAAAAAATCCTTTTTTTATATAGGAAAAGCGTTTTATTGTACAACTTCAGTAAGCAAAGATACTTCAGCACAGCAAAGATTGATCCAATCGATAGTTTCATATAAACATAGTATATAGTCGCTTTATTTTGAAAAAATTCTGAATTCTTGCTGTGTATAAAATGGCAACGCTGTACTGCTGTGCGCACATTGTGCTTAACAGATGCCAAATCAGTACAGCTCCACAAACACTAGCTCGTCCCGTCAACAGGCCACAGTGTTCAGTAAACAGTTTATTGCATATCCAACATATGGTTCAAATCCACGTGTAAAAATACAAGTTAAAATGATAAAAAATACAGTGTAAATGAAAAAATAGCAGCTTTTAGTGGAAGTCTTGCACATTGTCCAGACAGGGTACATTGGCACAAGTCTCCTATTGTGCTTATGCATCATCAGTTTGCATATATACCCACCTGCATCTTACATTCTAACACTTTCGTTGACTAGAACAATCTGTTAGCAATACAGTAAATCAGACAGCTCTGCTCAAACATTGAGCAAGCTGAAGATTTGAATGCTTTGGTATTGACAACACGCAAGCTCAGAGGAGGAAAAAAAGATTTATAGCTACGACAGATTACCCTAAAACCAGGAGAGGAAAATAAAACCCCGAATACACTTCTTTTTTTTCAAAAAAAAACACGACACGGTCACTAGTTTCTCTACACACAAGGAATTGAACCGCGAAAAAGAAAAACAATGTGATTCTGCATAGCAAAGAACATTTAAGCAACAGAGAATTAAAAAAAATGGGATACCAAATATATGGCAAATTACAAAAAAACTCCATTAATATTTCTGACCCATCTAAGCATCAGAAAATGAGCACCTCTCAAATATACATATTGAAATATGTCAGACATCAGCTTTGAAGAAAAATCTATACATTGTTGGGACAATAGATTGGCCAACGTAACCTGCAGTTTGACTTACACATGATGACAGTTCTACAGACATCACAATTTGTTTTAAATAAGTGTTTGATTGAGAACAACCTACCTACGATGATTAGGCAAAATACTGCAGATGCTGGAAATCTGAAATAAAAACAGAAGTCACTGGTAAGACTCAACAAGTCAGGCAGCATCTATAGAGAGAGGTAAGTGGGTTAGCATTTCAGATCAATGACCTTTTGTCACAAGCAGAACTGACCCACACTCCTCTCTCCATAGATGCTGCCGACCTGCTGAATGTTCCCAGTGACTTCTGTTTTTATCTCTACCTACAAATATTCTCTGGTTGATTGTAGCTTAAACCAGCATTAGGATTTGTGGGCAGTGACCCTCACAAGGGCGGGCAGTTTAAAGACTGGGCAACTCTCAGCCAGCAAAGTTGGCGACCATACAGACAGATGATTAAAAAAAAGATTGTCTAGTTTCTTATAATTCTTTACACAGTAAACATTTCTCTCAGTGGTGAACAAACAAAGACAAACATTACTGAATGAACGAAAAGCAAAAAGGCCCAAACCCAGAGAATTAGGCAAAATGATAACAGACGACTTGGAAGTCATTTTATTTCCAAACGGACTCACCTGTGATTGAATCTCGTGGGCATCATTACTTTAGCAAAATGGCTGCTTCAGCTTAGGAGTCATAAGTTTTAAGCAAACATCAGTTTGGAGTGGGGGAGAGGGGCAAAGAGGGAGAAGAACACTTGTGCAAGTGGCTTTAAAGAAAATGCCAGCTGAACATCTTTTTTCCTCTCTGTAATCTTTTACTTCCTAACTTGACAAATGGCAAATAAAGGCAACACCTATAAATATATATATATTTAAAAATCAGGCTTTAATTAGGAGTCATTTGTAATGAACTGATCCCAGTTGATATTGGATGCACCATTTTTGTTGTATGCCAAGATGCTGCCCATGTGAAGGGCACTATATATAAATGCAAGTTTTTGTTATATATAAAACATCCACTATACATGTACTATACATTAAACTTGTGCAGTTACATTTTAGTTAATTTGTTGTTGTTGTTGTGCTTTGCCATGTGCATTAAAACCCAAATCAGCTACAAGCTTTAAAAGGACTCAATTATGGAAAAATATTCTGTGTTCAATGCAGATGACCAACATGAAATTTGATGCAATTCTCAGAACAACATCATTCTTACTTACACAAGAGAACACGTTTACAAACCACCTTGGGGGTCATTCACAATTTCCTTAAAAGTAGAATCTACCACTAATGGTGAGGCAGACAGGGCGGGGGACATGAGGCAGTTCACTGTCTACCTGCGCTCTATGTCCCCCATCGTGCCCGTCCCACCATTGGTGGTTGGGCATTCAGCTTTTCTGCCCTCACTATCTGGAACTAACATACCAGAATCCATCCACATTGTCCCCTCCCTTTCCGCCTCCTCTTCCACCCATCATAATTCCGATCACCAGCTCGGGTGCAAACCCTTGACTGTCCACAACCTTGGGATGTCCTTCCAGCGTGAAAGGTGCGGTAAAAATGCAATTTTGTTGTTGTTTTCATACATAATTACAGGTGCCAAGTTGGCCAGACACAAGGATACAGGCTCTCTGAACAGAAAACAAGTCCGGCTGGTGAAACACCAGGTGTATGGATATTTTTAAATTGTGTTTGAATAGAGAGATCTGATACAAAGATAACAGATATTGATAGCCCCCTCCGTTCACACACAAATAATAAAGGGCAGAAATGAGGAAAAGTATGTAAAATAGGGGGAAGGAATACAATCTTGAAAGAATTCATTTGCCAGTCAGTGTGAGAGAGCTCAATTAACGCGCACACACACTATTAGTCCTCAACACAAACATTAATGACTGTGTCCCCACTTCCATTAATTCAACAGAAAGTAAAAAGCATGTTAAATCAAGAGTAATTCTGTAAGATACCGGTAATACTCATTCCGTTTACAAAATGACATTCTACCTGTAAAATGACAGAGATTAAAGAAAAAAAAGGTACAACCTGCACTCCTTATAAAAGTGTTTAAATTAATGGACCTTCCCTTATATATTATATGTACGTTTCATAAGATTATAATTTGGCTTTCAGCTCTAGTTGTGCTTTGCCCTCCCTCCTTTTAAATACGTCTTCCATCTCTTCATAAACTCTTTAAAGATTGGTGCGTCCTCGATGGTGCTCAGCAGCTGGAGCTGGTTGATGTGGGTGGTGTGGTAATCCCAGCGGGCCAGGTTGGGAGCTGTACCCAGCATGAAATGGCGGAGATCATAGATTGAACCTGAGCCAGTGTCATACAGTGGAAGCATGGCTCTCAAAGACTCCATGCCTCGCTCGTACAGTTTATTTGCTTCTTGTCCCACTTTCTCGCTTGCAGTTTCTCTCAGATCGTACAGACCCAGCAGAGAATATATGAAACCATTTAAAACAAAAGAGCTGGGAGAAGTTGGGTACTCTTCATACCAATCGTATTTATTCATAAACACGGCCTTTACGCCATGGTCCTGTGACTTCAGGGTATAGGGTGCTATGGCCCGCAGGGCTGAATTGAGGTACACCTGCTCCTTTGTAAGCAGGTAGGCCCTTACAAGTGTAGACATAGCTTGACCTTGTGCCATGGCTGAATACCAGCCAGGGTCTAAAGACTTGAAACCTTCTCCTAGCTTCCGGGTCACCATAATTGGCCAGCCCCCCCTTTCATCCTGGTTTCTAACCAGCCAATCACTGGCAGCGAAGAAGGCTGGCATATGTGCTGTTGTTGCTATAATAATGTTGTCAATGTAGCCTTTCCCCTTAGCCACCAGCTTTACCACTTTCTTGGGCATGATTTTAGTCTGCTTTACCGCTTTGGTGTTGGACAAACCAACTCCTTTCTTCAGGTCAGTCACCAGGTCTCTAGTAACAGTGCTCCAGCTAGTCCGCGGGCCGATGCCGTAGTAAATGTCTCCATCTTTGAAGGCGATAAGTTGTGTGTTTGTCACATAGTGAATTGTAAACATCTGATTCTTCTCAGTTGTTTCCAGCATCACTGAAACACTCCCATTTGTCAAGAACTTAATATCAAAGGAAATTATAAAATCTTTCATGTTACCAAGCACCAAAGAAACTCCCTCTGAAGATTCTGAAAAGAAAGGACGAACTTGTAAAAACTTTTTAAGTTTTTTTAAATTTTAATTTGTTTAAACATGCAAGCAATGATGTGAAATAACACTAAAAAATAACGATAGTAAAATATTTACATTTTTCATGGCTATAACCATTTCCCAAACTCAGCAACAAATATTGTTGAAAGATTGGACAGTTTGGAAATTTGTTTGCCAAAAAATTGATTTTAAATTACATTTTTTTAAATTGTATTTGCTAACTTCCCCAATATGATTTTTAAAAATTCATTAGTTAAGACATTCCGCTATAAGATTTTCCTAAAGCTATGGGATCTGGAAATTATTTTTAAATATCGAGACTTCACGATCCAACTCGTTCTCGCTTTACAATATTAGAAGTCACATTGTCTTTCTTTAGTTAGACATCAGATCTAACAAGTAATAGAACACAAGAATTTACTGGGCGAAAGAAGACCAAGGTCCATCTAGTTTGCCTTCCACCATCCTGGCAGTCACTTGACAGGCCGTATCCCAAACTATATACTGTATCCCAAGATATTATTTTCTAACAGAAATCTATCCGATTTGTTCATGATCGGTGAAATAAAATACCTGAGGTGCTGAAATGCTTGACGTTGCTGGATCTGGCTTTGTCAAAGACTGTAGAAACAGTGCTACCCTTGGGCACAATCCAGTCACTTGCTCTGGAGCCTTTATCTTTTTTCTCTGCGGTTTCGTACACTTCAACGTGCGGTGGTTTCTCAGTGAGGTTTTTACTATAGTGACTTAACCCATATTGTGCTATCTGAATAGGGTAGAAATAACCTTGAGGACCCCACTGTGTAGACAAAGGCACACCTAAAGAGAAACACAAAACAAGTTAGACTTAAAGTGACCAAAACACCACCGAGGATAAAGACCTATAGAAAATAAACAAATTAATTAGTGTAGATTTGGGGCCCAAGGAAACTACAACTCATGCCAGAAAGCCAATGTCCTTTTGAAACAGTTTGATACTTTCCACAAGTCTTATATTACATGAGAAAAGTGCCATATTCAAAGAAAGTGTGCAGTTGCCTTCCTTTTAGATGCTATTAAATCAGACATTCAAATACATTTTTGTGAACATTTTCTTTCCATTTCAGTCTACCAGCTGCAATGGACATCTGTTGTTCATGAGAGGTGAACACATCCAGATCCACCTGCCCTCATAATAATAATCTTTGCATTTGATAGCACCTTATCACATCTTAAAGACATTTCAAAGAGCTTCATGTAAAGTAAATTGACTTTATTTTTGTGGGTATCACCTCAATGGAAACAAGTCTCCATTTACATGTGGTCAATACAAATTGGTTGCTCAAAATGAAGACTTGGAAAGTTTCCTCGCTGCATAAATCAACAGTAAACAACTTTACACTTCAACTGGAATTAGGTTTCAGATGGCTAATGAATCAAGTAATTATATTCTATTACATTAAGGAATCAGAGAATTAGGATAAAACGAGACATTAAAGTTAAAACAGCCAGTTACTGAAAGTGACCTAAAGGCCTAGTTTGACTGCACAGTACAGTATAAAGCATTGTGGCCAATTAGATTAAATGTTTTGCAAGTAAGTCCTCCCCCACTAGTATTACACACATTACAAGGAGAGCTAACAATCTCCTCAAACTAGTGAGATATTAAAGGTTATATATTCTACAATCGACGAGCTAGGTTGACACCACAAACACCCAATCAAGCATGAGCTGTATATATGACGGCTTGTTCTTTTTGGGGTTGATCCTGAGATCACAGTCAGACACTGAAGCTGCACATAGAAGCAAGCAACACAACTGGAGAGCCATTCAAATTATCCCAATGCTGACCTTAAACATTCTTCAGCATAGGATTGAGCATCAATAATGCTGCCACATTTACACTTGGAAACCCACATCACGATAATGCTTAAGTTGTCAAATATTTGAGACAGGCACCTTAAGCTTGTATATATTCCTGATGCAGTCATAAAATTTTAGTTACAGTTTATACAAGTGTTAAACGGGCCTATACGTTTGCATACTGCTCCTGGAGTGGAATTCTGCTGAAAATACTATTTTTATAACAGATGGCAATGAGGCAGAAAGTGTGGTGGGGGTGCTGGAAAACTCAGATTTAATGGCATTTTCATCCAGGTATTACTTTCCAAATGACAGTATTTAAACTGCCAAGATGAACTGAAACCACCTTAAATCAGTATTAGCATTTTACAAAATGCTCATTCCAAACATTTTATTGAAGTGTTGACAGTCTACAGGATTGTCAGGTTTGATCATTACCCACTGCACGCAGGACTCAATTTCCTGAATTAACAAGACTGTTATTTCATTACAAGAGGAAATTGCACCCATTACTGGATTGAGGGATTTGAAACCAGAACTTATACAGTGCCGTGTCCAAATAGAGTTTTTGCTGATTGCAAGACTTTTCTGCTCCTCGACATGGAGTGATATCAGCAGCCAGCACACAGCAGTCAGTTAATCTGCAGTGAAAGAGAAATCTATGACCCAAACACTGCGAGAATAGCAGAATTTTGATGTGCAGCATACGTCTAGGAAATAACTGTTCCACAATACACTTCTCCTTCAACCTTTGCATGATTCAGTCACTGAAACATTAAATTAGTTGATCCCAATCTGTCGTTATACAACAACATCCTGCTAATAGGGTCACAGCAATGTACAGGCCAGGTTAGAACGGTGGGGTTCAGCTTTTGTGGGGGCTCGTGTTTACAAAGATTTGTATTTCAGTCTCGAATTCAGAACTTGCAGCTGCAGGGCTCCGAACTATTCAATCAAACTACAAAATCAGTGTCTGGGTTCGAGATAATGGATGAGGTTCTTCTATTTCAATTCAACACATTAATAGATCAGTTCCTCTATTTAAAGACAGCTCTCTTAGCTCCCTGATGGCTCGGCAGTGTTGTTCTTTTGACCACCTCCCTGCCGAGCTAGGACTCCCAGTGTGATTGCTGTGTGAATCACATTAAGAAGTCTGCCCTGCCCATGCGGAAGGCACTACATAAATGCAAATTGTTGTTCTTGGCCTTTTAAAGGCCAAGTTCAAACCCCCCATTTGTGCTTGTAATTTAGCAAGATTAAATATTCAGCATCTTAAAAGAAATTGGAATTATGCAGCTACATTTCTTGCCAAATTCTGAAGTTATTTCTGAGTATTGAAGCAATATAGTTCTAAAAACATTATCAACATCCATTATGAATGACTGAAAAATATCACGTGTGTTGCATATCGCTGTAATCATTCAATCATAAATATGCCACTTCAAATGCACCAGTCATAAACTGTACTCAGCTCGAGTCACAAGGGCTTGAAGTCACTTTACATGCAACACATTTTGGTGAGACTAATTTGATGTCAAACAGCTCAAGACAATCAGGTCAGCACCATTAGCTCAAAAGGGATTTGGGATGTACATGTGGCAGAATTAAAACATCACCTGACGTGATAAGGCTTGATAACTATTAGTGTGACCAAGTGACACGGGTGTACCACATTTGTTTGTTAAACATTACAGTAGTTATTTATTAAAAGCTTCAATACTAACCAGTTCTAAAAAGCACATGGACGAATGTGGAGTTTGAAACTCAGGTTAGGGTCAAACAGAATGCCAGGAGACCCATTTCACATGGTCACTTGCTAAATTAATATTTATTTTCCAATTAAGGGAGGTATGTCATCATTACATCATAATAACCTGAAGATAAACCATAATTAAATTGATTTGGCAAATTTGGAATGTCAGAACCCACTAATTCTAATCACACTACCACTTCAGAAATAAATGGCACCTCAGGGAACTCTGTAAAGAACAAATGCTATCAAATCCTTTGAAAAATACAGCTTTACCCAAACAAATATATTTGGATGAGAGTCAACATATTCAATTGACACCATTACAAATTGCTTTTTGAAAGAAATTCTCCACTACTTAATATTCATAGTTTTCACCCAGTAAGAAAACTTTTGTGTGAAGCAAATCTCATTTCCATTTTCAGAATAAGTATTTCATTGTACTCCATCTGTTTATTACTATTCAGCGATTTGTTTGGAAAAATGTTGAATGACCATGAACAGTCCATTGACCATACCTTAGCCATTCCACAGCTTGCAATGTACTGCATCAAGCTCAATCAGGAATCAACAATTTCACCCACATATTAAAATAATGGATTCCAGACAACATAACAACTTGCATTTATGTAGCACCCTTCACGTGGGGTAGTGTCTCAAAGGGTTAACATTGGCAGAGCTTGAAACTGAGCTTGGGGGTGGGTGGGGGGTAGGGGAGGGAAAAAGAGGTAAATGTAGACACGGTCAAACAGGAAGGTCTTCAGGTTGTGATATGAAAAGACAAGCCAGTCTTGAAATTATAGTAACAATCCTTGCATTTGATATAGCGGCTCATCACCTCGGTCATGTTGAGTCGTCTCAAAACACTTCTCAGAATATACTGTGTATTTTGTGGGCAATTTTGCACCACTTAGCATTCCCTTTAGTGACGATAGGGGCAATAGGTGTATGATTGGTTGGTAAAATGCAAGTGCACATACCAAGCTAGAACAATGATCAACATCGTAACAAGGGATAAATGAGGAGGAAAGAGTAAATCTTCAATTAGTACGGTTTCAAATACACTATTTTTAAAGAATAATTCATTAATACCCAAACTAATGTAAAATCTTAAAAAGGAAAGGTTAGACTATTTAACATGTCAAGAATAACATTATACTCATGCAATCACATGAGTAAGATTGCAACCGAAAGCTGTGGTGAGAAAAATATACGTCTCACTTCTGTTGGAGGAAGACAAGCAGGGTTGGATGAGCCCAAGGCTTTAGGGACTCCAAACTGCTGGAACTGGCAGCTTACTAATTTGAAGCACTGGTAAGCTTCTGGCTGCTCATTCAGCTGGGACCACATTATCCATTGCAGTGCTGCCTTATAAACTGTGAGCCAATTTAGGCCTCAATTGTAACGGAACACACCCCAAGCCACCTACTGTTCTATATATTAATTCAATGATAAACTAGTTTGATTAAAACTAATATTTACTCCTTCTCCTAACTAGCCAGTTAGCTCAGTCATATCAATGTGCTAGGTACATTAACAAAACTACTCCTATCCCTAACCTAGTACCTTTAACAGACTAGAAACTGGACATGTAATGTTGGTAAATGATAACATTTGAGAAATTATTTTTGAAGGTTTTTTTTTAGAAAGCGTGGTAAAAAATGGTGTAAGAAAACCAACCTTCAATGCCACTGATGCACTTCACACGGTCTCGGACCTCTACATTGTAGCCTTCAAAGGACATGAATACTCCATCTGGGCGGTAAGGCGCTCGCTGAGTATATACTTTTGAGTAACTGTGGGAAAATTCAAAACGATCGTACCCATCATACTGGGCAATCTTTCCATAAACCTCAAAATACTTTTCAATCCAACTGAAAGGCAGGTAAACTTCATTGCCTTCTCTCCGCCCTTTTATGATGGTCTCATCATTTATTAAGCAATCCATCTCCTCATATTTAGGCCCTAATATTTTGTTGGCATTGTTATTTAGGAGGCCAAGACCAACTATAGGAGGGGCCTTCTGTTGTTCCTGTCGCAAAACATCTTCTGACAGCTGCTTCGGTGGAGGTTTCCCAACTTGCATGAGGCTGTTTACATCATCGTTGCTCTCAGAGTTAACCTCGCGCTTCTCCAGACCCTCTCCCCTGAATAGGTCCTCCAGATTGCTCAGATCTTTTGGAAATTGGATTGCTTTATCACTTGAGCATTTGTTCCACAGCAGAACTGTGACCAGTGTAAAGAGGGCACAGATGACAATGAGAGTCTTGTAGTTAACTCGAGCTGCCAAGCAACGCATATTCACACCATACCTAGGAACAAAAAAAAATATGCAGTCAATGGATTAAAAAAAATCACCTTTTTTTGGGAAAGTAACATTAGCATCACTACAAAATAAACCTTCCCATTCAAAACAAAGCCGTACTTGAGAAACTGCCTTACTCCAATAATCATAAAATACTTCGTCAAACATGCCCCCCGACACTTTTCTCATTTAAATAACATTATAACAATAATAAAAGTAGTGAAATATACACTCTCTTATTCTATGTAATTCTTTAGATACATCTACAAAACATAGCCTGAAGGCAAATTAGCTTGTGCTCGAGGGGGCTTTTTCGAGGGAGATTTTTCTTAACTTCATAATTGAAACTTTACATTCAAAGGGAATGCAACACATTTCCCCCCATTTTGGAGGCAACATAAATCATATCCATTGATTATTCCCTCCTGAAGTGAATGATGGATGCTAACTAACCATCAAGGTGCAGATACTGATGCACTTTCAAATATTTGATTGCAAAAATCTAAATTGCTAATTATGGATTGAACAATTTCTGCTAAATATATTTAGATAGAATGCCAGTTTTAAACAAATTCCAGTAAATATAAATTTCACAGGCTGTATGTAGAGTTTGTGACGGAGTAATCAAGCCTAGAGGTGATGAAGCATTGGATGAGATTCTCATCAGCCTAGGTGAGAGGTAGTGGTAGAGATGGGCAATGTTGTGGAGGTGAGGAGAAGTGGAGGTGAGGAGAAGCAGAGCTCATGAAAACCCAGATACAAACAGGTTAAAAGAACCATTGTTATTTTGTCAGTTTGTTGCAGGGGTCCATTAGGAAAAGCACACAACTTGAGAAGAATTGAAGACTTGATTTAATATGTTTGCGTGTGAAGTTGCACAAGATTCAGTGCAATCACCTTTGAAAACTAATGGAATTTTACATAGCACTTTGGTCTGAAAACTAGGTCACACCAAATAAGAAATTCTACACAATGGAAAGTTATTGGGCATTTTGGAAAAGCATACAAGAAACAAATTTATCATTTGCTTGCAGTCTGTTACGGCATCATTGAAAATGATCATATTAGTTTTAATACTTGTCCAGCAGTACGCTTATGAATTGGGTGTTATCATTTGGAGGTCATCACTGCTCTAATACAGCCTGTTCCACTTACCGCACACCCACGCAATGTGTCTGACCCAGGGATAGGGGAGATGAAAGATAAGAGGCTGGCCTTATCTTGACAAGGCTCCTGATGCACTGGGAGGAAGAATGCCTTTCCAAAATTTACAAATTTTAGGTTCGAGACAAGAGCCCCTTATTTTGCAACCAGTTTTTAAGCGCTCTGGGACGCTACCCTGCATAATGGGGGCTATGTAAATGCAAGCTGTAAAATTCTCTCAATTTACTGAAACATTCATTACCTCTTACTAGAGCAGAAAAATTAAAGTAATAATTTATGGCAGCCTTGTTTCAATGTAGATGCAATAATGTTCATGTCATAACCCAGTGGAAGTGGATTTACATCCCTGGGTTTACAATACAAATCCATTGCCAAAACAGTAATCGGATGTGTCAGATTGGAGAAGACGTGTATGGTTTGGGTTGGGAGGGGAAAATAGAAGGAGAAGTTTTATTCGAGTACTACACTTCACTACAACAACAAAACTTTACTCAGTAAGTTTTAGCTGACGGTAACTTACATTATGTTCACAAAATACAGGTCAGAATTTGAAAATTCAACATGGTTCTGTATCCCTTGTTTTGATGATGTTGTGGACGATGCACAATAGGATTATTAACCTGAAAACAAAAGTCGCTGGGAACACTCGGCAGGTCAGGCAGCATCTATGGAGAAAGGAAAGTGAGTCAACGTTTCGGGTCCACGACCCTTCATCAGAACAGAAGGGTCATGGGCCCGAAATGTTGCCAAGCTTTCCTTTCTCTACAGAGGCTGCCTGACCTGCTGAGTGTTCCCAGCGACTTTTTTGCTTTGTTTTCAGATTTCCAGCATCTACAGTATTTAACGTTTTGTTAGGATTATTAACCTATTCTATCAACAATTGATAGAATCAATTGTTTTTCTATAAAATATACCTTCTTCAAACAATGGAAACAAGATAGAACAAGTCCAAGAGAACAAGCACAACGACAAACATGCATGTTACAAACAGATATATTGAATTTAAGACAGTAATTTTCTAATAGTGTCAAAAAAATCTTAAAACGCTCAGAAGCTCAATTTAGCTTCCCTAGTACTGCACTACTTTCCACCAACCCTCTGGCTTGGCCTGTCAGTCAACTGTGTGAAGCAACTTAAAAGGATCTGTATAAATAATTGTGTTGAGCTGAAAGCCTTGTACAGGGTGGTCCAACCTTTTGGCTGCTGAGGGTCAGATGCCCTACTTGAGAAACATCTGTGGGCCACATAAGCAATAATTTTGTGTTTGCTTTCCAGAAACATAACATATATGAGTTATGGAGGAAGTGGGTGGGCCAGATGGAAATGACAAGGGCAGGGCTAATATCCCCTTGAGGGCCAGATGCATCCCATGGGCCGCCAGTTGGACCACCCTGGCCTAGACTATCATGAACTCAAGTCTAGACTTGAGACTTGAATCAACCCCTTCTGACCCACAGACAAGAGTACAACTACCGAAATCAACCTGGCTACAGTACAGGTCGCTCTATGCCTAAAGGTCATTAGTCAAGTGTTTGTGGACAAGTATTACATGTAGGCCTCAACCAATCAACCAATTCCTATAATTATTTGTAAATGCTGAAGCAAAGCTGCACAGGTCTGCCACTGTAGGCTTCTGTTAACATCTGATGTTCTAACAGCGAATGAATTTCATGGGACCCAGTCTGTTTCCCATAGCTAGTTACTTGGCACATCACTTGAACAATGAACAGCCTCTGTGAAAATTACTGTCATAATTACAAGTCCATTTAAGGTACGGACGAATAAATCTAATCACCAGATGGGCACGGTTATTAAAATCTTTGCTAATGGCACAAATAATAACTCCAAACTGTGGCAGCTGCCGACAAGTGAGCAATAACATTTTCTAACCAGTGCTCTGCAATTGAGTGATTGTTATTGTAAAAGCTTATTGGAGCATAATTTCATGCTAAACTGTGGCCGCCTGACAAAATTAAAACGGTTATTTCTGGACATTGTATTAAGTTTCAACCTACAAATATTAGCAAACATACACATTAACTGATTTTCCTTTATGCTTGATAAATTGAATCTGCTACGGTGACAAGAGGTTCACTTACAGGCAAAAAAGTGCTGCTGCAGAAAGAACCATAGAAAGGAATTTGAGATTTCAGCTGCAAGGGCTGATTTTAAATCTCAAATATTACAACTATTACTGCTGTCTCTTTTCTACGACAATTTAAGCTTTGTAATTGTGCCAATTCTAACAATCTTTCCACAATTCAAGGAATGTGGCACTTATAAATGAGATGTATAAAACAAAAGCTGGTTTGAAGATATTAAAATGCTGATGGTTTTGATAATTTTGCACATGTTAGAACAATTCAATTAAAGAATTTTTGGTTAGTAGTAGGAGTAGAATTCACCCTGGAATAATACATGCTCAACCCTGGCCTTGAGTATTTCTTAAGAGCATTCGGTTGATGTTTTTTAATATAATATTTATAATTTGATAAGAAAATGCAGCTTTGAAATAAAACTAATTGAGGAACTATTTCCCAATGGAAAAAGTGGAACTATACCAAAACTCCTTGGAGCTATGAAAGCCTTTGCAAGATGAGAATGCTACAGAATGTGTGGTCTAAATTGGGAGATGGAGTCGGCACAAATCACTCCTTGTGTTACAAATGGCCCCAATACAACGTGGAGTGGGAAACAGAAAGATCAATCCCGCCATTCTACATTGCTTTCAGCAACAGAACTGCAGATGAATTAGAGATGCATGATCCAATACTAGAGGACCATAATGACCTCAGATAAAACAAAAATGGGCAGAAGCTTTCAGTATAAAGTACCTCTCTCATCCATATATTTAGTATCTACGATTTTGCTTCCCTTCCCCTTAGAGACAAACCATTATCAGGCTTCCTCACATACTAACGTACTCTGAGGCAAACTAAAAATAGTTCTATACTAGAATGCACTAGTTAAGTGCTACATGCTTTAAAAAAATGTATAGGAAGGAGGGTGGAGTGAGTGATAAAGAGAGGTAAAGGGAGTATTTTTATCCGACAAATAGTTCTCAATTTTTTTTTTAAAAGTTTGGATCTATTTTCAAATGCATAAATAAATGGGGCCGGGATATTGACAGCATGATGACTTAAGTGGTAGTGACAAATTAACCCAGGGTGGAGTTAACAGGAGTTTACTGTACATTTTTCATATAACACAAGTCATGTTTAGAGTCCTCAACTAGGTAGCATCTTGACAGCTATTGACAATACTCTAACAATTAAATTCTATTGAAAGTCAACAATATCCCTTGGGAATTCATTCTTTCTCAATGAAATCTGCATTTTCTTTAACCAAAAACAATTTGCCAACCCTAATGTGTAGTAAAGCTCAATCAAATTCAACTGTAATACATCAAAAACTTCAATTTACTCAGTGTAGAACCCCAAAATAAATATACCTAGCAATTGCAAGAATAAAAAAGCACTATTTTTACATTATCCAATTTTTAATCTGCAAAACTCCCATCACTATTCCACCACTTACGTATTGTTCAGTGAAGGAATGAGATCACGAATTCTAGTCAATAGACAGTCAATTATACTACAGAACTGGAATGCTCCCAATCTCTTCGCATCACATTTCCTGTTTCCTTACTTATATAAGAGAAGATATTTCAGGTGTAGAAAATGATGGTGCATCATCAACAAAATATGAAAAATTTTAATTTAAAATCTTGGCATTTGCATTGTACCTGAAATTCACACAACTGAAAGAAATCATGAGTGTCACGGCAAAGGAAGTGGGAATGGATGCCAATATAAACATAGCTGGGTTATAAGCACAACTCATAACATCATCTTTCAACCCATGAGTTAGCAGCATTCTAATAATTGCCAAACTAAGTTGTAGGATGTTCTTGGATCTGATGCTCCGTGCTGTTTTAGAATACTTTTATATATCATTCAAACAGGTTTTTTCCAATCAATCCTATATTCATTTCCCGAGCAGGTATCCCACATTCCTACATTGTAGAAAAAAACAACCCTTGAGTGGGTTTGACCAACAGTTGAGACAGTTTGAAGCATCAAAGGATATTTTGGTTTCAGAGAGGTTTTTTTCATGATGCAATATCAATACTGGTTGAGAGGCAATTAAATTATTTACCTGTAGTGTCAAGAATTCACACATCAATGATTCAACCTCCATCTGTTCTGACTGCTAAATATCAGGAGACCAGTCAGACACGGTAAAATAAATCTGCACACAATACAACTTGCAGTTTGTACATTATCCTCACCTTTCTGTATGTAAAGTTTGTTTTACACCCAAAATCTATTAGACATAAATGCTTTGGAAATAGAGAAGATCAAACATGTCTTTCAACCCCCAGCTCGGGTGCAAGCCCCTCATTGTCCAACGCCTTGGGACAACCTCCTGACATAAAAGGCGCTGTATAAATGCAATTTGTCGTTGATGTTGTCTATTGAATGGTGCTTTTACAAAGGAATGATGCAAGATAAACTTGCAAATCAAGCTTTTTTTTACACACACAGTCAAAGTTCATAACATAGAATTCAAAGGTTGAAACAAGCAATTTCTTTCAAAGATGACAAGGACATAATTCAGAACCATGATGGGTTACAAACCTCTGCCCTCAAAGCAATCTGAATGCCTGTTATTGTTACATTGAGCAAATCTGTACTCTCAAAAACTGGCAGTACCCTATGTTCCTACAGATTAATAGGCCACAGGCAAATGGTTTTGTTTCAGTAATCTTTCAAATTATACAACTCAGCTATTTTCACACTCCCAATGTTCTTAAGTGTGCAACAAACAATGAAAGGAAACTGTTGAAAAAAAATTCTGAAATTAGATTTGCAACAATTTATATTATGGCATTACTAGTGAAATTATATTATGGAACATAACTAGTGAAAGTTTAACAGCAGTGGGAATTCAACCCTTAAGCACGTTGAGTTACTGATCCAGACTGAGTACTTTTCAATCTAATTTCCATAAACCACCATCAGTGTTGCAACTGATGCAATATTTCTGCAATTGTCCATTCCTGCATTCGGTGATTCCCTACGTGCTCAGATATTTACAGATTGTGCTGAAAAGAAAGCTAAATATTAGCTAGAAATGACAAAATGAATTTGATTCTATTTTACATTATAGCACTGCCACCAATAGCAACCATCATTGTCAGCAGTTTTCAACATTCCTGTAACTGTTCTGAAACACCCATATTTAAAACTAAATTGTGAATTCTTCTAAACTCATTCTCCCGTCAAATACAAAATGCATGGATTCAGGATCCATCTAGAGAATATATGAACTGGTTGAACATGCTGGTTGTCCAAGTGCTGTCACCGTTAGGGAAAGCCACAGAAGACGTAGGCCAAGTTATCAAGAGACTGAATTTTGTCTGAAGCACTTTATAAACAGATCTATTCTAAAGAGACTTAAATCCCCAAAGCAACACAAATCCATGTATTCCGTCTTGCAACAGTACCACAAAAAAACACAAGGGACACCAAGAAGGATTGCAATACACTTTGGGGCCAGCTGTTTAGGAACTGAGCAAACCCAGGGTTTGCCAAAAGGACTTTGGACTGTACATGAGATGGCAAAGGATAGGTGATATAAAAGCTACAGCTCAATTTGCCCCTGAGGCCTAGCCACATGAAAGGTTCAGGTTGTTGTGGAGAAGACAATGCAGCTGCTGAGCCTGACACTGGGAAACCAGGTCGTTTAGCACCACAATAGAAATTGTAAGTGAGATGCGAGGCATAGTGGCGGTGCAGGGCACAGACCATCAAACCCAGATGCAGTTAGAGGCAGAAAGCTGCTTAATTCATGAACCAAGTCTGTCTCCGTTTTCAGTATCTGTTTGGTTCATGTTGTCCACGTCAGTATTAAGTTGGTAGATACTCATTAGTGAACCAAACCCTTCCAATCTTCTTGCCTACTTAATTAAATTATTCCAGATATGCTGCGGTAACTAATTTAATATTTTCTCCCCTTTTCTTCACAACAATTAGTTTTCTTCTAACTAGTGTATTCTAACTACGGTTATTCATGTTTTGTCTTTTAAAACGCCTCATAGTTTATCTTCCATTCAGTTTATCTCGCTTTTTTAAAAACAAGTATTGTATTCAAAAACCTCATTCCCCTCAAGGAGAGAAAAACACAGAACCAACAGCAGGGAAACCATGCCGTTCAATTAATGGTAGCCATGTCTTCACCACCACAGGAGATTGATTGGCTTCACACAGGTAGAACTGATCACTGCAAACAATGTACAGAAAAAAATAAAGATTTCAAGCTCCAATTCTGTTAAAACAGTTCATAATTTGGTATTTGGAAAGTTTGTACAAGGAGGAAAAAGGCTCAGACTGGAATGGGTTTTCCCTAAGAAGCCCCTTATTTATGCCTCTGTCGCCTCCGGACTCAACTTTTCCAAAACCATGCTTCTCCACAGCATCCAGAACTTTGCAATCTGTATTCTTTTCCCCAAGTTCCATAATTGGCTAACAAGCTTTCAGTCCCACCATAATTTTAGAGGGAATTCAATCAAAGGTTTGAGTCTATGAAATAATCCTGTTCTGATGTACGACATTTAAATAGCAAGTCACACTGTAGCATGTTAATACCTGTGGTTAAAATTTGTGCAAAAACAGGTAACAAAATTCTGTGTTGCAGCAAACACCCTTAAAACTAAACAGAAAAAATGTAGATTTTCCTGAACAGTTATATTACCCTTTTTGAAATTAATATTTAATGTGAAGAATTGAGTTGCAAATCATGAAAGGCAAATGCTGGGTGTAAATCGAAAGACACCTTATTTCCTATTCGTGTTTTTCACGCTTAACTTGCAAACCTAAAAAAAACTTACCTTTTCCACTTCAGTAATAGACCATCTCTAGTACCGTCATTAAGCTACAGAGGCAATGGCCAAAGAAACATTCATCCTTTCAATTACTGGAAAAGGGAAATCTGAATTTGCTTTTTCATCCCGAAAACCTGCAGTTGAAAACACAAAAAATTATCAAATTCAAAAAATTTACTTCTCAATTTATCTTATTTTTCTTATGACTTATTTTCAATTTCTCTACCCAAACTGCCCAATTCAAAAATGTGTAAACCGGCCACAAGTTGACTGTTTTCTGCACACTAATTTAAGATGGAAACCCATCACAGAGCAGTTATTCACCAGCACCCAATGATGTGGGTAAACAGTTTTAGGGCATGGCAATGGTTCAAGTCCAATCATATTCAATGACAGCTTGCAAAGGCTAGAGGCCATATTCATAAATCGGAGGAAAAGGTTCCACTGTACATATTTCATTTTTCTAAACTGATAATTAGTGTTATACATATAACGTTATTAATGGCATAAACAAGTTTGTGCACATAAATTCACACATGCCCATTACAAAGAGTAATTATGTCACACGTGCAAATCTGCAGTCAATTTGTTGGATGTATAATCCCAGCATTATTTTAATTAACCATGATTTGCAAACAGCTATTTGATCACTGTGTCCACCACAAAAGCGTAGTCAGATTTCAAATCATTACAGTTACGTGCATGTGCCTTGATAAGACAGTAAAAGAATGGGGTAGATAACAGACAACAGTCAACCTAGCAATGCTATAAATTTGCAATTCAAAAAGTCTAAAAAATGTTCATTGATTTACATAAATCAATCAAACTTTTTTTTAAGATTACAAAATTGGCAACAACTTGGACTTACACAGCACCTTTCATGTTGGGAGGACATCCCAAGGTGCTGGACAGTTCAGGGTTTGCACCCGAGCTAGGGTTGGAATCAAGAGGGATGGAGGGTACGAGGTGGGGATGGGAAGATAACTGAAGGCATGGTCAAGATGAAGGTCTTCAGATGGTCCTTGAAGAAGGCAAGGGATGGGGCAAGGCGAAGAGATTCTACGATGGGAGTTCCATAGGCTAGGGGCAGAAAAGCTGAAGGTGGGGTGAGCAGGGCAGGAGACATGGAGCAGGCTAGTGCCCGCTGAGGGGAGGGAGCAGGCAGGTTGATAAAGTTTTTGTAGGTTGCATTAGCAGGTGGAAGACCAAATGCATATTTAACATTTTCAACACACAATTGCATCTATTCAGAAATATTATTCTCATTAATCCTGCAAAAATTTAAGAAACTTGAATACCCAATCCAGTCTTCAGCAATATTTCTCCCATTCCATACAAAGAACTGCAGGCAATGACAAAAGGGGTCATTAAGATAGAGGGTGCTAAATCAAAGTACAAATGGAACACATTGGTCACTTACACAATGGTTTATTGACTATGGAATAACTAATTGAAACTTTACATTTCATCAAAAACTTACTTGATCTCAGAGTTTGAGATACATTGGGTTTCAGATATACTGGAACAAGGATTATGAGCAGTCAGAAATCACTCGAGACATCAAGCACACTAACATCATAGCAAAGTCTCACATAATTTAAAACTGTTGCCAGTCTCAAACCTCTGCCAGAATCATTTTTTTAATTTAAAATGAACCAAAGATGTGAAGTTACAATACAGTACAAGTATAAATTGGCACATAATGCCTCACCACCCCACACAGAATAAATCTCATAGTGTGGAGATAGAGTGAAAGTAGTAAAATGAAACTTCTACCACTTAGTTAAGATTTTTATGAAACAAGGTAGGACTCCCCTTTTGAAAGATTAAGAGAAAAAAAATCATTAGGCAACCAGTGGAATCTAGTCATGCATTGCAACCAGCAAAGGTAATCATAATAATAGTACTTGTATTACCTTATCAAGTCTTCCAGATGTCTCAAAGAGCTTCACAGAATATACTGTAAAGTGAATTGACTGCATTTTGTGGGGAAACGTGGCAGCCAAACACGCACAGCAGTATCCTACAAACTGTTGTGGATTGAGTGACCACATTTTATTTTATTTTTAAATTCAGCATCTCAAAAATCTCTTTCTAGTATTTTATATTTCCAGGATTGGTTATTGGACACAGCTGTATCCACTATTGACCTTTTTCCCCCCATTTGGTGTTCAATAATGACAACAGCAATAACCTCAATTGCCTTCTGTGGCCCCTAAATCTGCTCCCGATTCCACCCTGTACTTACTCTATTTCTTTTCCTTCAGGGAGATTAAACATATTTAGTTTCATGCTTCATAGAGCGCAATTTATTCCTGGCGACCAAATGCCCTTCTGCACTACAGTATATCCTATAATCATACTGGCTTGCTTTCCAATCATAGAAAGAATTCTGTAGTCCTATAGTTAACTCCCCTAGGCATAAAGTATTCTTGTTATCAACAGGTTATACCTGTCACACAAAAATGTTTCAAGAGTCATAGGTTCCCAGGAGAGAGAAAAGGAAAAGAGCGGCGAAGACAGAAAGAAAAATACTAGGTCAGTGTTTCATTCCCAGAAAATATTTCCTCTTCATGTTTAACACTGATAATTCTTCAACTGTAGAACCCTCACAGTGGTGGTGGTGGGGGGGGGGTGACAGGAAGATGGTAGCAGTGCTTTAAGGCATTTCATGCTGAGCTGTATTATTCACTAGGAAGCTCGTAGGGTGTTCTTGTTGGATGTCAAATGACCAACCATTGACTATTCTCGGTGGGGGAGAAAAAGGAAAGCAGGATCTCCAAGGTGACATGAATAGCAATGGAATAAAGTTAATCCTCTGTGGCAATGTTAGTAGTCTCGTTCCTGAGCCAGAATACACAAATTGCCCACAATTAATCCTAAAGTGATCTTGGCAATAGGACTCGTAGGACAGGCCTCCACCCAATCTTTGCGACCTCCTGCAACGCCTAGGCACTTGATCTGCTCAGCTAACACAAACCAAGTTAGTGTCCCCACCCAATTAAGCCCAGCCATTCTGCCTTCAAAGTCTTAAGATTTAACGTTTTTCGCTGCACTTTTTTTCCCACTCCCCACCCTCCTCAGCTTCACCCTCGTCTCTCTCTCTCTCCCCAACCCCCACTTCGAAACTCAGGTGCCCAGACAGCTGTGAAAAGTGCTTTCAGACGTTCCCCAGATGTAAATGGCACTGTTTACCAAATGTAAACAGTGCCTTTAACATCTGGGGAAATGTTACCAAATGTAAACAGTTAGAAGATTTACACTAGCAATATTCTGTAGTCTGAGTCACTGAAAATGTCTACTCCTCTGCCTCCTCTCAAAAAGTGTGCTATACATCAACTGTTAAATATGTTTTCTTCTACTCCAACCACGAATCTACAACAAGTGTCCTTGTATGAATCCGATACTGCCATTCAGAGCTGTCATATTACATGGGGTCATAAAAATTCTGTGCACTGGATTTCCCTAGACATATAGCCAACGAGTCTTGAAACTCAATCATTGACAAACACGCTGCAGCAGGTTGATGCACACAAAGGCCACTACATTCCAGCATTTATCCAAACAGAATTAATCTTCTGCTTCCTTTCAGAAGGCAGACAAAAGCAAAGACAGAGAGAAAATCAGTCTCAACAAAACAGACGCAGTTAACTTTAGAATTGTATCACAACCACTTTTACACCATTTCCATCACTCTATTAATGAAACATTAAATGTCCATTTGTGTATTTAATTGAACTTCTTGCAAACATCTTTGTCTAGTCTTACTGGCGTCAATCGTCTGTGGAGAGCTCTTTCAACTCAGTGGTTTAGAATTCTTGTGAAGTGCCCTCCCCAAAATAATAGGCAGCCTATCATTCAGTTTCAAATGCTGAATGTCTGCTGTGGCTGTGTTTCATTTCACTTTGATTTGTATCTTCAAACATTTCTTTAAGCAAATTTTGCTGCATCTACAGTTACAACACAAGAACAGGAGAAGCCCATCAAGTGTAAAACATTAAGCATATTACAGCTGGGTATGGACCCACGCTAGCTTGAAGTTATACTGTTTGTCCTGCAATACCTATAGACATACGTAGCAACCAACGCATCATCCAACTGTTTTTTTAAAAAAAGTAACACTGCAGCTGATGGGCTTTTAATTTTCTTCCCTCATTTTAAGTCAAATTGTATGCATTCATTGCAGGACTGGTAGCAAGGAATCTTTTGTACATTTTTTCCAGCTCCGCACAATATAATTAAATCTCTCCTACCCCACCATTCAAATTTGTGTAATCAGCTCAGAGGCTCAATTTAAAACGAACAAAGCAGCTTTAATAATTCAGATCTTACTGGGGAGAGAGACAGCGATATGGCTGTCAAAAGCTTTCAACTATGTAGGCTGTAAATGCTACAGCCTCACTTAGGCTTTGCATACATTTAAGCTCTGCAGATCTTCTTCTGAACATAGTTCTCTGCAGCATTCCCAAGGTGCTTAAAAGGGTTTTATCATACACTTATACCACAATCATACTCCCCCTCCTTTTTAAAAAACATACTAAGAACGTGGTAAAGGCCGTCAAATAAAGAAAATTGCAGGGATTTGAAAATCTTTCTTCCTCTTCAACCAACCAAAACAAATACAATGTGTGACCTTCTGCAATATTCAAGACCCCCTATTTGACCACTCATTCTGCTATCCACGTGCCCTCCACCCCTCCTGATCACAACCCCCTGCTCGGGCCTTCACACGTCGGGAGGTCATCCCAAGGCGCTGGACAGTCGGTGTTTCATACCCGAGCTGGGATTCGGGATTGGATTGAAGTAATGTATGCTTCAAATAATGTTTAAACAATGTCTCTAAGTACTTATAGACTTTCTACGTTTCTACAAGTAGTTATACTTTTAGCAAACTACTAGTCAACTTTCTGAACCTTCTTTGCTAAATGAATTGTGTTAAGTGTTTAGCTTTGTGACACTTTTTTTTACAGTTAAGCTCTCTGGGACGCTACCCTGCATGAGGGGCGCTATATGAATACAAGTTGTTGTTACTGTTGTTCGTTGAATAAAATGTCAATGCAATGTTGACAGAAGCAATTGCTCAATATAGAGTGTAGGGTCTACATCAACAGAATATATAATTTATTAACAATAGCATGGAATCCAGTTCAAATGCATTTTTGTTTCAATTCGTATCTAATGAAACAGAAGAAAATAATGAAGTGAATCAAATGAGCCATCGAGCCTAATGGCTTCAATCATTCTATTGATTAGGAGAAAAACAATGTCTGTGTTATGCTGCAAGCATGGCTAGTGACTAAAACCAAACTAGTAGTTCTCCAACAACTTTGTCAAAATACGAGCTTGTGACGCAGCACTTCCTTGCTTTTTTTAAAAAAAGTTTTCTGAAAAGACCTTGCAAACATCACAAGAGAAATGCTCTTCTCAATAGCTATAACCCATCTGAAAATAAATTTGACTGTACCACCGGGTACAATTCCACTGGTGCCAGTTACTTTGCACAAGTGTGCATTATTTATGCATATGCATTAGTGTGCATTATTTATCTCCCTGGCTCAGCGGCAAACTCCGCCATTGTTTAACGATCCAAGATCCATAGCTTTTTCCTACGTGAAGTTTGGTAGAGTATATAAATACAAGTTGTTATTGTAAGAATCCTGACAGTGCAGCGACAAACATAGCTAAGTGCAATTTTTTCCTCATATAGAGACCACATTGTTGCACCTTGAACAGGAGTTGCTGATTAGCAATCTTGAGCGGAAGTGTGGATGATTTCCCCTTGAGGCACAGATGCCAATTATAGTACCTCCTAATGTCATCTTGGCTAACTTAAAATAGATGTAAGATTCATGCCCAGCCAAACATTGATCTTGGGGATCTTTCTCATTATCCGGCTCAGCTTCTTACTGAATACTTTCAGCCAATGGGTAAACTTTCATCTCGACAATTCATCAACACTATAAATTAGACAGTTTATTTTAATGTGAAAGAACAGTTAAAAAAAAAGGCAGTGTCATGGAGCTACCTTATTAACAGTGATAAGCAGACTCAAATGGACCAATTTTCTTACTAAGAATGGTTGATCTCAGGTAAGTGATGGGAGGAAGCCATGCACTCTTCTACAAGTGTGTGTGTTGGTGTTCCGGGGGGGTGGGGAGTGGGGAGACAAAGAAAGTGGAAAAAGAAGAGGGGTTTAAACAAAACAGGGTACAAACAGAAGCAGAACTAAAATTCCACCTGACATTTTTGCCTTATATTGTTTAACTATTTAAACACACCAGTGCATTCAAAAATTAGAAATTCTATGGCAATACCACAATAGCATTTACGTTGCAGCACTGCTGGATTCCATCGTCTCTCGGGAAGTGTGCATTGTTCTACTGACATTCACCCAGAATCCTACACAATGCAGTAACATTTACATAACTTCCAATTATGTTCTAGTTGGGTTTCAGAGGGAATTGTTTTTAAAAAGCCCTTTTTTCACAAAAAAATGTCAGCAGTAACAGCCTGACGATAGATGGGGTGGGCACACAGAACTGTTGAACTCAAATTATAAGTGCAAATTCACACAAGGTATTTAAATGAAGACACTGGTCTACCAAAAGATTCACATGAAGCAAGCACCATTGTTAAGACTAATTTTACAAATACTTAGCACTGTGAATAATCATGTTAGTTGGCAGAAAAGTCAGATACGAATCACACGTACTGGATGTATATTTAAATCTGATATGGCTAAATATACTGAAATTAAAGCAGTTTCTTCACAATATTTTGGCAAGTTCTCTGAACCATAAAACTATGTTATAGAAAAAAATCCAACTTGCAGTCATTTTTTCACCATGGGGATTCCACCGTTCTTAATGCAATACATTATGGAAGATTAATCTCATTGGAGCCAGCTTTTGAGCTTTAACCAGATCAGCAGTAGATTTTTCTAAAAAAAAATCAGAGACCGTTTTACAGACAAGATTTTATTGAAAATGTCAGAAGTATCATATATTATAAAATATAACACACATACACACTCAATTATTGCCATCAAGATTACCACTGAATGAACAACTAACATTGGTCTCCTTTGATGATGAAACAATTTCAATGATCAGTTGGATTTCTTCATGACAAACCAAAATCGGCGTATATGACATGGTAGGAAATTGAGTTTACAAACTATTTCTTTGGGATAGAGTTCCCGTTAAAGTGGAGGGGAAAATTATTAGCACTCTTCTGACCATAACCTTGGAACCAAATATGCTCCAATTTTCCAAAGTGATAACAGGGAAAAGAGATTTTAACATTTTCAGCCAACTTCATATTTGATGAGCAAGATCACTTGGCTCAAACCAAATATTTGGAATCAATGACAATTCACTCATCCATACAAATTCTGATTTCTAAAATATTTTTCCCACCCTCTTGCTGTGCACCTCTGGGAATCCTGCCTGTATCTCTGCTCACGTTCTTGGAAACTCACTGTGTGGAAATTGCACAAATAATCTTGTAAACGACCACTCTGCAGCAAAGCACGTCTCTGACTATTCAGCGTACTCCCAGAACTGCATCGGGGTGTCGGCATAAACCATGAGCTCAAAATGCCGACAGCACTTAAACCCACATCTTGCTCACTCAGAGCCTGGCACATCAATTGTACCATCAATGCACACTGCACCACAACATACATTTTAATTTGCTCTACTTCTATTACTTTTAATTTGGTTGACATGAAAGGATCTAAATTACAGACTGTAACAAAGCTTCAAGCGACATAAGCTTCAAACATCAATTAATTTTTCCCTGGCCTTTCAGTTTGAAGTATCAAAGCATTTTTAAAACATGAAATCCACAAAAAAAGAGAACTGACATTCCAAATTATAACCCTAGCAGATTCAGTAAAAGGTCCATAACAGCCATTTCTACATCTGGAACTCATGCTACTGGTAAAAAATAACACGGACAAGCTGCTTCCGACAACATCTTATGCACATGTCTAAAGAAATTCTGAAATTAGAAACCATTATTTTCACTCTAGTTTACAATAGCAGTTAAAACAATTAAGATATGATGCTGCAATTTATTTTTAAAAACTCTACAAATTACCTTTTAGATTAATATTATATATGCACCTCTTTCCCTTGCATGCACCTCAGCATTCTTTTTAGTAATTCAACTCTTAAAGAAAATGCCAGAGAAAATGAGTGCCCAAGAGAATCTATGTCTGCAGCAAGAATATGTACAAGGCAAATCATTGGTACAGCACACTGCTGTGCAGCAAATCATCACTCAACAGCAGGTTTCCAGGTTCTTACGTACACTTCCTACTTTGCAACTTCCCAGAAATGTTTCCCCAGTTCCCAGCAATGTTTTCTTTTAAATCATTAATTTAGAAAGAAAACAATAAAGCACAAATCCCTAGGGTATGCCACTAATGCAACTAGTCAATCAAAGATTCATTAATTTAACCATACTCTCCGCCTTTTCTCTTCCAACCTTCCCCCTATCCACACCACAAATTTACAATAATTTCCCCCAACATGCCTCTTATACCTCATTAGACGGCTTCTAAAAATTTGTATTTGTGGTGTATGAAACTAAGACATATCAAATCACAAGCATTACATTTTAAAAAACAATTGTACAGAGTAAATAAAAATGCTTTGATCCAATTCATTCAATTCTACATAATCCGGATAAAATCCAACCATCAATGTCAAAAGAGTTTACTGGATCTGACTCTAGTCCCATGGTTCTTTGCTGAGAGAAATTGGCACTGATGTTACAAAAGCAGTCTATAAAGACATAAATACACTGTATTTTAACGTCCAATTAATGAAAGTGCAAAATTTAGCTTGCAAAATGAGGTATTATTGCTGAGCTACTGCTCTTGAGCCAAAAGCAATTAACTATCAGACTCCCCTGAATTTCAGACCTCATAAATCAGAAATCTCCTATTATGCCATAAATCATAGATGCTACTAAATGTTCCCCGCTTCAAAATATTTTTGACGTCCCTCTCCTCTACGCAAGACCACAAGGTTTAACAGTTACCGTTTAGTATTACACATCGATGACTAGTTATTAAATCCACCTTTGCAAACCTTTCTTTCACCACCTCAAATTATACATCATATAAAATCAATTTTCTGAGATACAATATACTACATATGCCAAGAATCCATTGATGTTGGCTTCCAAATTTATTTAAAGATATAAATAGTTGTATTACCTGTCAATGATGACAAAGATAAATGCCTAATCTGACCGCAGCTGAATGTTTGATCCTGTGTTTGTTTGTGCGCCCGTGTGAATGTGAGTGGGGAGAGAAAAACAGTTAACAGATAGGTGGGGCTGCCCTTAATAACAAAGCGGTAACAGGATGAATCACTTGATCCAGAATACTTTGATGTAGATCATAATAATAATCCTTGCACTTGAAATAGCGCTGTTTACGTCTTCTCGACGTCTAAAGCGCTTCACAGAATAGACTGTAAAGTGAATTGACTGTATCTTTGTGGGCGAAATGCGGCAGCCAATTGCGCACAGCAGTGTCCCACAAACAGTCGTGGATTGAAAGTGACCAATTTATTATTGTTTTTGGAGGGATTATTATTAGGCTCTGTGTGGAGTAAGGATACTTGCCCAAGGTTTCACTCTACCTGGATCCTAAATCTTTTAAAGAGCCAACAACTAAAGATGTTGATGTAGAAGAGCAATTTTGTGCTGTAGTTAGTCAGACTTATTGTCCTAGACCAAAACTTTCCTAAACTGTCAAATTTTCCTCATCTTTCCCTCAACAATGTCTTTATGTCTTAACTATATATGTCTTCCCCCACTTTCTCACAGTTTCCAAAACCTGTTTAAAAACCTTCCTCCCTGCTCTATCAGCACTTCCTCCCTACTCATCCTAGCTCAGGGTTCCCCGCAGTCTATGTAAAACATTTTAAGATATTCTCCCCACCTGTAAGCGAACTGTTGTTGTACAGAAAATCCCTTTGCATTAAAATATTAGTTAAAAATACAGGTTTTGGACAGCTCTCTGAAAACCCACTTTTGTAAAATGTTCATTTTAAATCATCCAGATTGATAATTTACCTCACGGCTGACTGTGTGTCCTTATTGGCACAAATGGTTGCATTTTTGCCTACAGAAACAGTGCCTTCACTTGACAGTAATTACGTGAAATGTTTTGAGATGTTTCGACATTATAAAAATACAAGTCCTTTCTCACAAAGAGGTGAACTAAAATTGCAATATGTATTTGAAACTTGTGAGAGAAGCAATAAAGCTTTTCTTACACACCAATACATCAATCAAAGCCACTAAAGTTTTACAAAGGCAGACCCACTGGGAACAAGTGATCTTTAAGAGAATGGTTCATCATTTTTACTTCACTGCTGCAAAACAACCACTTTGCTTCCAGCTGTATTACTTTCCACTATAGTTAATGATTTGATATATTGAATGTACCCACATACACAGGTCAGTGCTTTTTTGTTCAAATTTCAAGTCTCATTACAGAATTGAAATTAACAGTGCCTTCCTAGACCAAAGCCAATATATTTAACAATTTGTATACAATACACTCACTACAGAGCTTCCCCAAAGCGAATGTTTAAAAAAACATATTATTCAAAATAGCTCATGGCACCTGTATGCAAACTGGATAAGATACAAGTACAATCTGAGTTTCTGTAATCCTGACAAACCTATAGCTTGTCAGCTACTCATCCTGTTTATCCATGATCTCTTAAGTCTCAGTTCTGAGTCTTGAATTGCTTTGGAATACTGCAATTCTTTCCTCCATTACACTGTACTGAATTTTTAACTCAAATAATATTTCTAAGACAATTTGTGTACACTGAAATTGGTTAGCTATGCATAATACGTGCCTTCAAGCCAGTGCAACTTGGTAAAATTGTAATACAACCACACCCCTCCCTTGGCATACAGAAAGGGGCAGCTAAGAAAGGTTAAGCCACATCATCATTACCACAGTAATGGCGTCCCTACAGCGCAACACACTAAGATAATGAGCATTGCAGGTGAGGTTCCGTACATCCTGGATTTAAGTGCATAAACTAATTAAAGAATGTGATGGAAAGAAAAGGGAAAACATACACAGGTGTACTTTAGGATTTACAGAATCAACAATTTATCAGTTTAAAAATGTAATACAAACATTAAGACTGGAGTTAAAAAAATCCTAAAATATTTATCCACTTACCCATCATCCCAACTGACATTTTTGTGGAAAGGAAACGTATTTCTGCAAAATGCATGTAACAAAGATCTGTTATGACAAGAAACAGACTATAGTGCTGCCCTCCACAGCCAAATACTAACTTTCTGGGCTCATGGAAATATAAAAACAAAAGGCTGTCAGCAATTATAGCCAGACAAGATACAGTGCCTTTAAAGGTATAGGGGGTGAAAACTGAAAAAGGAACCATATCAGTTAACATGAAGTATGCCTGAAAGGGTTTGAAAAAAGGGACACACACGCACACACACGTGTGGTCATGTGTGTAGTTTGGTTCTCCCCTCATTCTAGAAGTTCTTTAAGGTCTTTAAAGACGTCCTCCCAACATGAAAGGCACTATACAAATGTAATCTTGTTTGTTGTTTAAAAGGAAGAGTGCTGCATGCAACATCCAACCTGAGAAACAGCTTCAACTGCAAGCTTTTTTGTTGTTGCAGCATCTCAGAAAACTAGAAATATTACTGTATACACCATAATATTTATTGTTTGTATAGTTGACTGAATAACTCACTCAAGGCTTGGTCACTACAGATCCTATAGTCAGATAAACCACAATGAAGTTTAAACACGTTTAATGGTGATTTTAAACAAATGAATTGTCTATATGCAAAACATTGCACCAATAATACAGATAAAAGAAAAAACATTCAAATTCACGTGGCAAATGCTGCTTCAATTTCAAATAACCATAATGACTACTGTTTTCAGATTATTTGAACACAAAGTACTATCACATCCTGTTATTCCAGCATTTGGAGGTTGATAAAAGCAGATTATGCTTTACTATGCAATCCGGTAATTAAACTTCATATTCAAGTAAAAGTCTTGTGTGTTTCACAGGTATTAGGCATAATAACGTGAGCAGATGAAACCAACTTTCTCCATATGGATATAGCTGACCGCCAATTGCATTCAATACAACTCATAAAAATATTTCCTTTCCTGCTCTCTTTTTCCTGCTTCTTATTGAAGCAGGCCACATAAAAATTAGGAATAGACAAAAAAAGGCAGGCCTAATTTCATTTGCAACCTGTTAGCAATAGAACATTGTTCACAAAAAGATTTATTAATCACACTTTGTGATTAATGAAACTTAGTTACAAATGTCAGCCTAAGACTTATCCAGCTCGTCATCAGCCTAGGTGTGGTGGCAAAGAAAAAGACCCAATGGGTAGAATGTATTTAACGAAGATTGGAAAGGGGGATAAACCAACACTGATTAAGTAGCTGCTCCTTATGCATGTTAAAATAAGAAAGGCTCTTAATGCAGATTTCTGACCGCAGGCAGAAACTCGGATGCAGCAGACTACTTCTGCCAGCGGAGCTAAATAAATGATTCGAACACATTATACAAACAATCTAGTCAACAATTCACTGGCATAAAGTAGATATCTCTGAAAGGTATTTTTTCTCTTGTCAAATGCCTCCTCACCTATGGTGTGCTTTAGCAACCTTCAGACAAAATGATCATCAAAACTATACATTGCTTTTCAGGTAAACAAGGTACGAAAAACACAACCTGCTATCAACCCACATCATCAATTCACAAATTTTATGAGTTCATCCAAACACTTGAAGTCCATGTTTTCTCCACAAACCTATTACTCTATCCTCACCAAGTTCTATTGGTGAAATGAAAATTGTCATACTGTTTCATGATATTCAGTTAATCTGGGCAAACTGAACAGGATTAAGGCAAATAATGGTTAAAAGAACCTGATGTGACTGAAACAGTTGGCAAGTATGAAAAATTGAGGCAATTTTTAAATTGTGTGGATTTGTATAGATTGTATAAAATAAACATTTTATGCTGGAATATCACTGCCAGCAGCCAACATGAAATTAATCTTTTCAAAGCAATATTTAGCTGTACACAGGTTCAGCAATTTATCCGATAACAAGATAACATCAATGAATTTTAAAGGCAATACGTGGCAGACGAAGTGGCAACAACTTCTCAAAATAAGCAGCAAAGTGACATTCGCCTTTGAATAAGATATAGAAGCTCCCATTAATGAAACAAATAAGTCTTCTTATTCTACCTCCTGTTCTTCCATACTGAAAGTCAAAGGAACTGGGGCACAGATATTTGTGATTTTGCCATTTCTCCCAACATAAAAACCACCGCCACTGACCGTTTGCACCTTACAAATAGCAACTTTAAAAAGCTAAAAACAAGGCATTATTTGCATTATTTGCTGAAAGCCAAAGTGGGGGGGGGGGGAGGGGGGAGAGAATCACAGGGACACAGAATTATGTCAGAGTTTTTGATATTAAAGTAAATTCATATCCCGTGGGAATATCTCGACATAAAAACAGTGGAAGCTTTTCAAAATAAAAAAAACAAACGTTAGCCTTTTTTTAAAAATAAAGGACAGGCATCAATCGGGGCTTAGGGTGGAAGGAGAGAGGCACAGTCACACACACACACACACACGTACACTGGTCAACCTCTTCGGGAGAGACACTTCGCCGGAACACGGAGGGAGGAGGAGGCTCGGGAAGAGCAGCTGTTTTTCCCACAGAATTCGAGTTCTTTATAGCGAGAGAGGGCGGACGACAGAGAGTGAGAGAGAGAGTGAGAGCAAAGAGCTGGTTTATAGCGAGGAATGGGGGGCAGATGAGGACAGGACAAAACCCCAATCGCCCCCCACCACAAAAAACACATTACACACAACACACCGACCGGACCCCCGGGGACACGGGGAGAGCGGGGCGCCGACTCCAGCTCCCGGCGCAGCCTAACCCGCTGGGACCCCCCCCCCCCACCTCTCCGCCGCCGCCGCCCGCCGGCTTGACTGACAGCACCGGCCCGCCAATCGGCAGACAGAGCGACGGCAGGTCGACCAATCGCACCCGCGCCGGAAGCTCCCGCCCTCCCTCCCTCCCTGCGCTCCGGCTCCAACCAAGCTCGGTTGACTCGCAGGTGGCTGCACCGTCCTCTGGGCGGCCGCACTACCGCAGACACACCGGGTAGTGACACACACACACCAGTCAAACAGACGCACACACACACACACACAGGCCAGTGCCCATCTGAGGAGAATAACGAACAACTCGGTTTAAAAAAAAACACCACCACCACCACCACTCCCTGTCGCTCGCGCCTTACCTTTAAAACGTGAAGGCAACTGTGAACCCGTAGAAATCAACCTCCCTCCCTCCCTCCCTCCCGCTCGGCTCGGTCCCCCCTCTCGGTGATATCCTCATGCGCCCGCCCCCGACGGGGTTTTTTTTTCTCTCTGTTCCCGTTTTGTTCCTCAAAAATAATAACATTGACGATGATCCGCACCGCCGCGGTCGCGGTGAAGCCGGTGTCTTCCCTCACGGTGGGAGAGCGCGCGCCTCTGCCCCGCGCCCCTCCAAGGCGGCCGTTGGAGTCGGAGTTCGCATGGACACTGCCGTTACACCGACCGACCGACCAACCCACCGGCCCGAACGGAAACGCCGCGCGCGACGTGGCTCCCCTGAGTGACGGGAGGGCGGGGCGCGCGGCTTCAGCCAATCGGGTGGAGGGGGAGGAGTGCAGACGCGAACCAAAGCCCACGTGGGGCGCGCTGGACCTCGCCGATTGGTCGACCGGCCGCCCGTATGGTCTGGCATTGGCCAATGAGGAGTGAGCGGGGCGAGGACCGCGAGAGTGGGGGGGGGGGGTGGAGGCAGAGTCCGTCGCCCTGGTAACCAGCTGAGTGGCAGTCACCTTGGTGACGGGTCCCCCTCATCCCGTGGCGCAGTCAGGAGCGCTCTCGCCTCCAAGTCTGAGGATCGCGAGTTCGAGACCACACTCCACTCCCCAATGTTTTGGGGATTTTGAGATCAATACAGTCCAGGCTGATGCTCCTCCACTGCAATGGGGGGGAAGCGCCGCATTGTCGCAGGGGCCAAGATCCCCATCTGATTGTGGGGTTGACCATATTTTGTAAACCAAATCCTGGGACACATCCCACACGCAAAACAATTCAACTCAACACAATAATAATAATCCTTGAATTTGATATAGCGCTTTTCACGTCGGGAGGACGTGCCAAAGCGCTTCACAGAACACACTGTAAAGTGAATTGACTGTATATTTGTGGGCGAACGCGGCAGCCAATTGCGCACAGCAATGTCCCACAAACAGTCGTAGATTGAAAATGACCAATTTATTATTGTTTTTGGTTTTGGAGGGATTATTATTAGGCTCTGTGTGGAGTAAGGAAACTTGCCCAAGGTTTCGCCCTCTGCCTGGAATTGAACTCAGGTCTCTCATTTGCAAAGCGAGTGCTCTAACTCGCGAGTCCTGAGCTACAGGACTCCAATTCCTGATGCTGGCATTTACTGGAGAAGCTTGTCGGAGAGAGGGTTAATGGCTGTGTGGCTCTGATGTGTAACCATTCTGGAATGTTATTCTCGCTCAGTTTGTTGCTGAGCTCGAGGCGGGGCAAATTTGGCCCCAGGAACTCAATAGCTCGTCCGGAGCCTGTGCCCGGAAATCGAGGGCGTGTGGTCACCCTACGTTAGTGCCCGGTTCAGGGGGAATGACAAAGGTCTCCGCGGCAGAAAGAGAAGGGAGTTTCTCTCTCTTTGTGTCTTGGCTGACGTTTACTTCTTGTGGGAACTTGCTGTGCGCAAATTGGCTGCCGTGTTCATCCACAAAGCAAAACCACAGTGTGAATGAAGCGCTACGAGACGTCTTCCTGATGCCCTAAGGCATTGTTTCAAATCGAAAGATTGCTATATACTCTATGCATATATATATGTCTAAGACTCTTTCTGCCAGTGATCTTGTGTCGGAGTACAGCGAACAACAACAACAAAATTACATTTGTGAAGCGCCTTTCACGTTAGGAGCACGTCCCAAGGCGTTGGACAGTCAGAGTTACGGACCCGAGCTGGGGGTCGGGATCAGGGAGGGTGGAGGTTCAGTGGGGGAAGCAGGGAGATCAAAAGCACAGTCGGAGAGGAGGGTCTTGAGATGGGTCTTGAAGGTGGCAAGGGAGAGGGCGAACAAAAAAGGTTATAACACGGTTGCCATGTGGACACTGTCGGAAAATTGATCGTCTCTCTCCCCCAAGTTTGGGTGGTGTTCTTGACGTCATGATATTGTGTTTGGGGAAATGAAAAATAAAGAGTTTTAACAAAAAAAGGCCATATTTTCCAATGGAGGCTGGAGACATTGGCTCAGCTAGAGTTACAAAAAATCGGTTGAACGTTAAATTAATTATTCCCTATTTTATTATATATGAAATGGCGGGGAGGAGGGGAATTATTCCTTAACTACAATCACCAAGCAACAGCATTCCAGGACAGGGTGAAAATGATTGCCTATATGGGCTAATGGAAGAAAAAATGCTTGTATACCCTATGGAAAAGACATTTAGATTTTAGATTCCAGTCCAATAATTTGAATGCAATTTGGAGTAATATTGTATAATGAATGCACATTACAAAACAAGGGATAAATGATTCATTGGCTTGAACCATCAGGGGGGAAAAAAATCAAGAAGCTTATTAATGGGCAGTAAGCCAATTGCATTTTCAAATTCAGAAATGTGTTTTTTTCCAATCTGTTTGATTCATCTCATACTTTCGATCAATTTCGCAAATGGTCCCCACTCTCTCGCCTTGGAGTTGTTTAAATATTGTACGACCCCCATTGTGATCTTTTTGTCTCTTTTAAAAAAAAATTAAATCGTATTAGATCTTTGTCCTCTCAAAGAAAAGACACATACTTTCACAAATAGGCATTTGCAGCTCAGAGATAAAGGGAATGTTACATAGGAACAGGGGGAGGCCATTCAGCCCCTCGACCCTGTTCTGCCATTCTATAAAATCATGGCTGATCTGTACTTCAACTCCAATTGCTCACCCTGGCCCCTTTTCCCTTGATACCCTGACCTAACAAACGTTGCACAATTACACAGTGAGGGGAAAAAGTAAAAGTGCACATCAAATCTTTCAACTGCAGGAAATTTTTACTGATTGGGGTTTCGTTCAGCTCAGTTTCAAAACAGGGCGATCATTTGCTCCTTTTGAACAAAACTGAAACATCCCTGCACTTTTTAATGTACAACCGAGACTCCAGTCTTGAGCAAATGAGACATCCACAGCCATCAAGTGCTCTTTGAAATGTAGATTGGTACCCTGAGGCTGTCAGACTAAATGGTGCTCGAGTTTGGAAAGCCCATGAGACGGCGGGGGATGGAGTCGAGAAGTTTGTTCCTTTGCAGCAGGACGGTTTGTTCTGGTACTCCGAATCATAAAGAGTTTCTGCAGAATGGCATGACATGGAACAGACAGGTAACATGGCAGATCAGGAGATCGAATGGTAATTGGCAAACATTGAGCAGGTATGCCAAGGCAAGCCGACGGTTCACTTACAAAATACATAGTCACCACACTTGACAGCAGTTGCCTGTGGAGCACTTTAACAATAAAGAGGCTGCATCAAATGGCACCTTATTCATATTACATGTGGTCAGTCTGACAGCTACATTCTCCGGTTGAAATTGCTGCCTGCACAGTTACCATCTGGATCCACGGAGCCCTTGATCACCTCGGTTTGTACTTATCCTTCTAACCAGATATCAAGCTGAGGTTTTTTTTTAAGAAGTTAATCGGTGCAGCATTAATTCCTATTCCGTGTGTTCACTGCTCTGTAGGAGAGGGGGGTATTCTTATCTTCTTCAGCCTTGCTCAAGGCACATACAGTCTGTGCTCGCAATCCTCCAGCTCGGAGCTCAATTAATATCAGGATCATCCATAAACACACAAGAGAAGCTGGCAAAACTAGACAGTGAGTTTCTAGTTTGCACAATGATACACAGTCACTGCATTGTGAAGCCCCTTTGAAACACTTCAACATTACAGGCACATCATCAAACACAAGGACTGTTGTTTATAATTATTATTAACATGGAATAGGCGGGACAAACAATATAATTTACTCTTATATAACGCCTTTCACAAGGGAGGATGCCTCACAGCTCTGGACAGTGCTGGATGGGCCTCGAGCTGGGGTTGGGAGCCGGGAAAGGGGAGAAAGATGATCAAAGCCACAGTCAGAGAGAATAGCCATGTGGGGAATCACTAATTGTATCTGGGAGGATTGACAGTGAGGACACCGGGAAAAACTCCCTTCTCTTTTCCAACAGTGTCTCAAGATCTTTAACATCCCACCTAAACAGGGTACATCAGTCTAAAGTCTCACCCAAAGGACTCCACCTCCGACGTTGCAGCACTCACCGTGTGGGAGAGAGGGAAAGGAAATGGAGGGGGTCCAGTGTGGATCAAAGCTCAGAGTACACGAGAGGGAATCACATTCCACATTTATTTGCATGATTTTGTAATAAGACGCTCGAGTCAATTTAAAACCACAATAATTCTCAGGGTCCTTGTCATGTGGTTATTGCTGACACCACTGAACGATTTTAGTGATCACGGTGATTGTCATAACTAATTATACTTTACAGTCCCAGTACATCAGCCGCACCTTCCTCCATCCTTTGATCTCGGTCTGCATCTCAGGAAGTGATTTGTAGTTTGCTGTATTTTCTGATGTGTGTTTGTGTGTCTCTGTGTCTGTGTTTTTTTGTGTCTGTGTGTCTCTGTGTGTCTATGTGTCTGTGTGTTTATGTGTCTCTGTGTCTATGTGTCTATGTGTCTGTGTGTTTATGTGTCTCTGTGTCTATGTGTCTATGTGTCTGTGTGTTTATGTGTCTCTGTGTCTGTGTGTTTATGTGTCTCTGTAGCTCTGTGTCTGTGCGTTTGTGTGTCTCTGTGTTTTTCTGTGTCTGTGTGTGTTTATGTGTCTCTGGGTCTGTGTGTCTCTGTCTCTGTGTGTGTTTGTGTGTCTCTGTGTGTGTTTGTGTGACTCTGTGTCTGTGTGTGTTTGTGTGTCTCTGTGTCTGTCTATGTCTCGGTCTCTGTGTATGATTGTGCGTCTCTGTCTCTGTGTGTGTTTGTGCGTCTCTGTCTGTGTCTGTGTGTGTTTGTGTGTCTCTGTGTCTGTTTGTGTGTCTCTGTCTCTGTGTGTGTTTGTGTGTCTCTGTGTCTGTGTGATTGATGTCATCAAAAACACCAACAATAAAAGTATCGCCCGGGTCCTGCCATCTGATGTTTTATCAGCAACTGGGTTTACATTGAAGTGAACCTTCAGCTGCATTTAACCCACAGCAAAAAAGAACTTCAAAACGTTCAACCGTGTCTCAACATACAATATTATCACGTGATCACACACACTCCAACATAGAACCTTACACGTGACCACACGTGCTCCAACCTAGAACCTTACACGTGATCACATGCACTCCAACATGAATCTTACATGTGAAGACTGCTCTTCATGTTCCATTTGATCTCATCCTTCCAGAATTCCCATCCTCCCATTATCAGTGGCCGAAAAACAGATCTTTAGTGAGAAGGTGTTTCTCGTGTTGCTAACAGTGGGTACTCACCGGGCAGGCGAGCGGGCGGGCGAGGGGGCGGGCGGGCAGTTAATTCGAGCGCTAACGCTAGCACGGAACTGGTCTTTAGAAAAGCAGCTACGGACAGTTCTGGCAGCACAGACCCCGGAACCTGCAGCGCAGTGAGTTATTTCCTCCACTCCCTTCACTCTTGTTCCAACATGCCTTGCGAGTCGGCTGTTGTTGCCTTTGCAAAACGGAGCCACCCAGATCATGCTGAAGATGGGGAAGGAGGGGGCAAGGCGAAGGGGGTGAGGGAGGGAGTTCCAAGTAGTAGCTGAAGGCACAGCCGCCGATGTTGGAGCGGAGGATTTGGAGGCCGGATCCAATAGAGCGGAGGCAGCGGGTGGGGAGAGAGGAGGTTAGAGAGATGGGGGGGGGGGTCCCAAAGAATGGAGGGATTTAAACACTAGAGTGAGGATCTTGAAGTCAACCTGCTCTGTGACAGGAGCCAGTGGAGTTGGTAAGGACTGGAATGAGCTGACACATCTGTTGGTACACGTCTATCGCTGTGATCTCCTTGATCCCCGCCCCCACCTGACCACCTCCCCCAACTGTTAGTTAAGAAATTAACAGAAAAGAAAATGATTTCAAAGTTGAAACTGAATTCAATGATTTGCCACATTCTGGAGATTCTGAAATACAAAGAGTAAAGTCTAGACCCGGGCGGAATTTCTTCTCTCACCATTGCCATACAAGTCTCGAAATGAACACAGTCATTTAAACTCCCCCCTCCCCACTGCGTCCACATCTCAGAATATTTCAAAGCGTTTTACAGGGAATTGATAGAGTGTAGTGACTTGCTTTTAGTAGGTAAACTCAGCAGCCATTTTTGTTCGCAGCAAGGTCCCGCACATGCGAGATTGTCGGCCAGGACATGTCTGTCTCTAGCCACTGAAGCCGGGTAATTGGAGTTGAGGTACAGATCAGCCGTGATCTGATAGAATGGCAGAACAGACTCAAGCGGCTGAATGGGCTACTCCTGTTCCTGTGTTTCTATCCCAATAGCGCCGCGCAATCTTTAACGTATTATTTTGCCGACTTCCACCAGAGATTCCTGCAGCTGAACGATGGCACCGACAGCCTGGCTCTCCCTGACTCACAGTAAATGGACACCGGTAATGACACACTCAGTGGAGATATACGCATGACAGATAGCCCCTGCATACCCCTTCTAACCTCCTCCCTTTAAAGGCCTTCAGGCTGCAAGGGAAAGAGCTTAATAAATATTCAGCGGAGGAGAAGTGATTTTATCCCATTTTCTTATCGCATAGATCACTCATATTGGAGTCGGGGAAGTGATCCTAATGTCCAATGTGAGCTTTGTACGCTGTCAGGAAGATGATAAAGGAGTCACAAAGATAATGCAAAACCCACTAGGTTGGCTCAAGTCTATGGGGCGCTGGTAATTTGTATTCAGGAGGAATCTCTAATTGTGATGGTTTGCCGCGCAAGGCTTTAGCTGATTAGCTCTTGTAGCTGTTATTAACCTCTCCACCGCTTCTGCACAATGCTGCAGCCAAAAGAGGAGGTGATGAACTTGATGGAAAGGTTTCCATTTTATTATCGAGAGCCTCAACGTCCTCATTGATAGGGAAGCTCACCCTCTGCAGAGGACTTAGCCTGACATCCGACCTCAACCCCCTGATCTGGTGGTTCTGGACATCGAGAGAGAGAAACTCCCTGTTCTTTTTGAACAGCGCTTCGGGATCCTGAACAGGTAGATGGGACCTCAGTTAATGTCTCATCCGAAGGACGGCACCTCCAACAATGCAGCACCCACCCCCCAGTGCTGCATTGGAGCGTCAGCTTAGACTATGTGATCCCAAGTCCCGATGTGGGGTTTGAACTCACAACCTTCTGTTTCAGAGGCAAGAGAGAGAGCGAGAGCGCGCTCCCACTGGGCCAGGCTACACCATGTATCCCTCATCCCCCTCCCCACTGTACACCTTACTCTGAGAGCCGGTCCAGAATCGATGGGCCGAATGGCCCCCTTTCTGCACAAAGTCCCCTCCCCTGCAGAGTGTGGAGGCTGTCGCTCTCCAATAGGCTGGGATGTAAAGGGTGGTTGGAGTCAGCGTGGCTCAGTTGTGGGGATTTACCAGGGTAACCCGAGGGTAAGCTAAGCTGTGCTGGGCCACAGTCATCTCTCACGATCTTTGCTAACGAGCAGATTTGGGCTGGAAAAGTACGGGGGACAGAAGCTCGGCTGGAACAGGAGCACGGATGGGTCGGGGGGGGTGATGGGGTGGAGGTGCAGCCGAGAGCAAACACACTCAACAACAACAATAACAATGACTACAGTGTACTTATACTACACCCTTCAGCAGGATAGCGCCCTGGAATGCTGACCAGACACAAAGCCCTGTTGTTAACCCACTGTCAAGTTGCAGGTTTAGAAAGAGCTGATGCTGATACCTGGAGACCGAGCAGCACCGGCCTGGCCCGCTCCACAGCCCATTATACGGCTGTTTGAGAATGGATGGAGCCCAGGGGGAACATTAGAGTATGGAAGTACAATTATCAGTGGTTTTAAAAGCTCGCAGTGAGTTATTAGGCATAATAATTAAAGGAAGCAAAGTGTGGTATAAAGTGTCTGGGGACAGCGTATTCTCAGCCGATCGATAAGTGTGAACGTTAGAATGATTGAAGGGTTGTCATTTTACAGGCACTCGCCATTAGCTCCATCTCACTGCCATTATACCTTCACTTCATAACTCGGCTTTCACCATCCGCTCATTCTATTTATTGTTTCACCTGCTTCCCCCCCCCATCTCTCCCGCATCCCCCCCATCTCTCTCTCTCTCCCTCTCTCTCTCTCCCCCTTCCCTCTTTCCTCTCCCCCTCCCAATGTTTTATTGGCTGTTTGACAATGCTTGAATTTGATACAACGCTCGTGGAGTCCTGTAGCGTAGAGGTTAGCGCACTCGCCTCACAAGCAAGAGATCCCAGGTTTGATTCCTGAGCAGGGCGACACCTTAGGGAAACTTCCTTACTCCACATGCCTCTGTTTATCAAGCAATAAGTTGGAATCTGGTTATTAGGCTGATTGGTGGATCACTTTCCGGGGGTAATAATCCCTTCAAAGATAATAATAATAATAATAATAATCATTTGGTCATTCAATCCATGACTGTTTGAGGGACACCGCTGTGCACAATTAATTGCCGCATTTTGCCCACAAAATGTACTTTACAGTATATTCACTCTACAGTATATTCTGTGAAGCGCTTTAAAACGTCTCGACGACATGATAAGGCGCTATATCAAATGCAAGGACTTCCTGCTCTGGACGATCAGTGAGTTGAGGGAAATGTCAAACACAAATGAAACAATGGAATCTAAAACAAAACTGGAGCGCGATGAGGGTCGGACAGGCAGGCAAGAGCGCCGAGGGAAGGAATGTTACGATGCATGCCACGGCAATTGATGTTATATCCAGTGGAACCTTCAATTATTTAGCCCAGCTCTGCTGTTTGCTAACAGAGGACTAATCTCTTCCTTAAAAGGCAGGGAGTTAAGTGCGGAGCGCACATCAGCCGGGAGATAATTGTGCAAAATGGCTCCCCAGAGGGGCTGCGACTGCACAGGATTGTGGCATCAAAATGCTGACCTTTCACCTCTGGGACATTGGCTCCTGACGGGTGGGAAGCGGATTGGTTGCTTTTTCTCTTCCCTCACTCCGTCTCTGTCTCTGCCCCTCACCCCTCGCTCTCTCTCGCCCTGTTTGCCCCCCGCTCTCTCTCTCTCTGCCCTTCTCTCGCCCCTCGAAAGGTAAATGTACCTTTGATCAAACAACACAACTGATCAAGACACTCCCCTGTCTGGGGGGGACTGGGACCTGGAATCAACACGGACATCAATCAGATGTTCGAAAGCGACACAGACCTGAGGAACGAGGGGCTGAGAGATTGATGGAGACGTTCAATCCTGGTGCGATTCAGTTGTGGACGTCAGACCAGCTATCATTAGTGCCCCTGTAATGAGCAGCGCACGGCTGGTAATGAGCCTGACGCCAGCCACACCAGGCAGTCGGCCACCCTCACAGTCCTCTTTTGCTTAGATCTGAAGCTCGTCACCAATCAAAGTGCCCAGACATGCAGCCTCCAAACCGCTGATGAAAAGAACATAACTCTGGTCCCTGGAATCGGCTTTGACTTCAGCCGGTCTCCAGCCGGTCGCAATCTCGTTCATAAAGAGTGGACCGACTCTCTGCCAAGTCATTAACAGTAATAACAAATCAATCCTTTCATTTGGTATCCAGGTAAAATGTCAAATCAATCTCAAAGCGCCTCACAAGCAATTTCTGTGAAGTAAGAATAATAAACTTTGCATTTGATACGGCGCCTTTTCACGTCTCCGAGACGTCTCAAAGCTCTTCATGAAATATACTGTAAAGTGTAGTGACTGTGTATTTTGGGGGCGAAACCTGGCGGCCAATTGCAATGTCCCACAAACAGTCATGGATTGAGTGACCCAATCATTTTTTGAAGGGATTATTATCCTTGGAAAAGCGATCCGCCAATTGACTAACAACCGGGTTCCTACTTATTGCTGGTAAACAGAGGCGTGTGGAGTAAGGAAACTTGCCCAACATTTCGCTCAGCCTGAGAATCAAACCCAAGTCCTTTCACTTGCGAGTCGAGCGCTCTAACCACTGAGCTACAGGACTCCACATGCAGGGGGAAGCTTGCGTCATTTCATAACATATTCCTTGTGCTAAGTAACACAAGGGAGGATTAATTAACAGCGACAGGATTGAACAGTGAGCCTCCCTCGCTCCCCCTCTAACACAGTCTACCTGTGCCAATGTTACCAGAGAGTTGTTGGCACCCGAGGAAACCAAACTCCCACCCTCAGCCTGAGTCATTGCCTTCAAGAGAAAGAGAGAGAGAGGGGAGGGAGGGAAGGTGTTAGCAGCGTGCGGGGGCTTGTGGATACGGTTTGGATATGAGCTGCCCCACAGCCCCCGCCCCCTCCACCCCCCCACTCCCCCAGTGAGATCTTTCCAATTCACATGGTGACTCAACATTTTGTTTGGTATTTATGGCTGCCTCAACAGAGAATAGAAAGGATTTTTCTCTTGAGGCCCAGATAGGATCAGCCAACCACCCACCCGCCCACTCGCCCACCCGCCTGCGCCCGCAGGGGAGAGAGAGCAATGTATATTTAGATAAAAAGTATAAGTTCTTACCAAACCCGATGCTATACAGCGTGCAACATAATTAATACCCCGCGCTGCAGATCTGTGGGGTATTTCCTCCTTTATAATAATATATTAATGGGTTGAAGACTGCGATCATTCCAATATAAAAGGCAAGACAGCTTTTTGACTGCCGATGGAGACAGCTAGCTTAATGATGTGATAAGCCGCTGTAGCTCAGAGCACCTCTAACTCGTTCCTTCCCCTCATTTCAAGGCACGTCTCAAAACCCTACCTCTTTGACCGTGAAAGAGAGAGAGAGCAATTCTGCTCAGATCTTTGATCTGATAGTCAGCGAGTCTCTCTCTCTCTCTCTCTCTCTCTGAAACAATGGCAAGAGGCCAGCTATCAGATGAGCTGACAGTTTTCCTGTAACTGATCGGAGCCTGGCTCCTTGCTCTGTCGTTAGTGCTCAGCCATCCCGGCTCTGACACCGTCGCCAGGAACCACTACGTTGGGACTCGGCACAGGAGGAGGATGAACAAGGCCCTCCGGCTCCATCAGTCAGTCAGTGATCTTACCTCTTCACTGGGTTGTTTTGAAGAAGAACAGATCTCATAAAGACAGAGGATTTGGTTCCTATAAACCAAACCAAACCCCCTTCTGTTGGCCTCTCTGAGAGAGATTTAATGCCAACTTGCGGCCGGATTTGGGGTTAATTTTATTGTGGCTGAAAACAAGAGGTGGAGTGGGGACAAGAGCCCCTCCCCACATAGGACCACCTGCTCACCTCCCTGTTAATTCCGATTCCCCACGTTACCACACAACCGTGCTCTCAGCGAGAGGGGACAGTGAGGGGTTGGGGGGGTTTGGTTGGGGGGGAGAGGATCAGCCTGTTACCAGTCAGGCAGATGTAGATGTTGAGTTGTGTTTAGGAGCCATCTGGCACATCTTACCCTCTGGACCTGAGGTCCAGGAAGTGATCTAATCTGCTGAGGTTGGCTCGGACCGACAAGAGACTTTGGGGTAATCCGCACAATAATACATTCTTGGTAATACACACAACAGAAGGATTGCGAGATGCTCCTAATTCTAAAAGCTTCTTTGGGATATTGTTTTCATCCAGTAAAACCTAATCCTCCCCCCCCACCCACTCCTCCCCCACTCCTATCTGCATCGCAATCAGCTAAGCTGATCAAGTGATTTGGCTGATCTGATCTGTATTTGGATCTATTCATCTTACGGCTTATGAGATTTAGTCAGGACGGCTAATTCTGAAGGGACACAGAGGGGGAGCATCAATCATCATCATAATAATAATCCTTGCATTTAATATGGCACCTTATCATGTGGTTGAGACGTCTCAAAGCGCTTCATAGAATATACTGTAAAGTGTTGACTGTATATTTTGTGGGCAAATCACGGCAGCCAATTGCATACAGCAGGGTCCCAGCGGATTGAGGGATCAAATTATTATATTTTTGGAAGGATTATTACCCCCGGAAAGCGATTCACCAATCGACTAACAACCGGGTGCCTACTTACTGCTGGGTAAACAGAGACCCGTGGAGTAAGGAAATTTCCCTAAGATTTCGCCCCACCCGGGGAATCGAACTCGGGTCCTCTCACTTGCGAGGCGTATGCTCTAACCACAACGATACAGGACTTCGCGAATACAGGGAGGGAAGAAAGGCAGAAGATAATGATCTCCACACCAACCAGGGCCACGAACGCCAACTCGATAGTTCCCAAAGACGTCTGATCTCCAAACGTCCTCTATCTTTAGCTGCAACGAAGAGCGGAGAGAGAGAGAGAGCACACCCCGTTCACCCACCCTACTCAGCAGGGACACTCAATCCATGGCTGTTTGTGGGACACTGCTGTGTGCAATTGGCTGCCATGTTTCACCGACGCAATGCACTGTCATTGCACTTTACAGTATATTCTGTTTTGAGATGTCTCAACAATATGATAAGGCGCCGTATCAAATGCGATTATTATTATTATTACTATTATCATGAAAGCACTTTATTCCCCGTAGTTTCAGGTATCTCCCAGGACAATGTAGATTGAAGTCATTAACTGAGAGGCAGCTGAAGGTATCAGAACAGCAGTGCAGAGAGTCAATTAATGGGAGTGGAGGGGCTCCACATCAAAGCCCTTTAACTTCGGGGGGGTGGGGGGGTGGGGAGGTTTGGGGGGCGTTCACAAGCTGTCGTGCCTCCGCAATGCTAATTACAGTCCGGCCACTGATCATTTACACCCCTTCCCTCCCCAATCCCCCCCACCACCCCCGTTAGAAGTCAGTTCTAAAAGAGGAAATAGGGAGGTTTTGAAGCCAGCCTCATGTGCCCAGCTGTGTGAGATTACAGTTATAACTTGCGGAGTTTTATAAGCTTTCATCGCTGGGGAAGGTTATTATGCAGAATCAATACTTTTCATCGCACAAAGTCTCAAATGAACCCAATTCACATTCTCGTAAACCATAAATCATCATCTCTCCAAACTCCCGCTGTGTTCAGTGCTAAATCAGACACCTGTTAGCGAGTGCACACCTGTGTGTGAGCGCACGCCTGTGTGTGAGCACACGCCTGTGTGTGAGCGCACGCCTGTGTGTGAGCGCACGCCTGTGTGTGAGCACAAACCTGTGTGTGAGCGTGTGCGCTTCGTGTTCAGTGTTAACCAGGCGCACACTACCAGACAGGTGCTGCTAACAGGCACATGTTAAATAGTTCACACATACAGTGTTCAATAATCCATGTGTTTGATACAGTGCTTTTCACGTCAGCTGGCTGTCTCTGTAAAGTGTAGTGACTGTGTATTTTGTGGGCGAACTCAGTTTAACATCTCATCTGAAGGACGGCCCCTCTGACAAAGAAGCGTTCGCCAGCATCTCACTGGAGAGTCAGCCTCGACTCCGAGCTCAAAGTCCTCGACATGTGGGGGGGCTTGAACGCGCATCCTCCTGACTCGGAGGGGCGTGAGCTGGTGTCAAATTGTTCCACTCCCATTGTATAATCAAATTCCTCTCCTCCTACACCCTCTCCTCCTTCATCTCCCCCGATCTCTCCTTCCTTTTCCTCCTTCCCCTCTTCTCCTACACCCTACCCTCCTTCGTCTCCTCCGCTCTCTCCTTCCTTTTCCTCCTTCCCCTCTTCTCCGTCTCCCCCTCCTAAAGTCCCGTTATAATTTTGGCTTTCAATCCGAGAGGCCAGAATCTCTGAATAATTTACTCCTGACTAAGAGCGGCTGTGATAAGCTGAGGGCGAGGAGATGACAGGAGGCTGTGATTTTGGAGAGAGAGCAAGAGCGAGAGAGAGGATTTCATTAATTTTTCATCGGGATGCGAGCAGCACAGTATCCATCACGTCAGCCTGACCTTGCTGGGTGCTCACAGCCTCCCTGCCTGCTGCTAGATAGTCTGTCTGTAACCCCTACCCTCCTCACACAGAGAGACAGACAGACAGACAGACAGAGAGAGAGAGACAGAGACGCACAGAGACACAGAGAGAGAGTTGCAGCGAGAGAGAAAGAGAGAAAAAGGCAGAGAGATAGATAGATAGAGAGGGGGGAGAGAAAGAGGTGCAGAGAGACAGAGAAAGAGACAGCGAGAGAAGTGCAGAGAGACAGAGAAAGAGATAAAGAAAGGTGCAGAGAGACAGAGAGAAGACATAGAGGGAGAGACAGAGAGAGATTCAGAGAGAGAAGAATGAAAAAAAAGACAAGAGTGAGAGAGAAATAGAGACAATGAGGGGAAAGAGGGAGGGAGAGGGAAAAAAGAGACAGAGAGGAAAGTCATAGGGAGAGAGAGAGAGATACAGAAGAGAAAAGGGAGACTGTTTGGCTCTCGCTCTCCTGTTGAATCGAGCAGGACACAAGGTCACGGCTGAGATTGGGAAGCGTTTAACACTTGCTCGATCCCGAGTCAGGAATCAATTCTTCCCGAGACGCTGGGAGTCCCGGCCCTGCTAAAGCTCCCGCCCCACCACCCCCCGCGTGAGAACCAGCACTTTACCAGGGTTAATTATTGATGCTTTGGATAACATTAGCTTCCTGTATTTACCCTTTTTAAGTTAGGTTTTGACTGCTGTCACCCGGGGGTTAGAGCAGACGTCTCAGCGAGAGTTAAATGGTAATCTGTGGCTCTGCCCAACCCACCTACATCAGCACTGGAGCCCATCTGTACCTGCCCCGTCCGCCCACAAGCACAGTCTCTACACGTGATAAGGCGCTATATTAAATGCAAGGATTATTATTATTATTACACGTAACAGTAAAACCCTGTGAAAGCTCTTGCCCACATGCTAAATGCAGGGATTGTTATTATATTTGTGGGGAACATACAGATGGGTTACTGTTAGCCATTGGCCACAACCTGTTGGGATCCCTCAACCGAGGTGGTCAGAATGGATGTGGGGTCAGTCAGCCAGGCTCGGTCACTAACACAGCAACACACTGCGTTAGTGACTGAGCCAAGCCAACCGACCCCCACCCACCCCCTACCCTGATCCGTTCTGTTTTATTTTGGTTGAGATCAGCCCTTGGATAACAACAACAAAAGCAATAACAGTTAATAACAATACTAATAATCTTTCCGTTTGATGAGGCACCTCAAAGCGCTTGACAGGACACTCTGTGAAGTGAACTGACTGTGAATTTTGTGGGCGAAACGCGGCAGCCAATTGCGCAAACAGTCCTGAAATTTCCAGAATTTCCATATAGCCGGTCGCCCCCTGAATATAAGGACAGGCGCTGGCTGAGCGCTGACAAGAGTTACTTACGCTCACACAGCACCTCCACACGGGGAAACACGTTCTCAAAGCGATTTCCAGTGACGGAGCTCGGCTGGTGAACAGCACACACACACACACAGCCAGCACTTCAAAGACACGTCTTAGCACACGTTCAGAGCACAAAGCAGCTGGAGGGAAACTGCTTGCTGTGTTATTCTGAGTTAGGTCCTGCCCTCAATAATTCATTTAATTGCTGATTTACTCTGGCGGTGTCTGCCATCACACACAACCCTACCTGTCTCTCTGCTCACACTGAGCCTTGGTGCATCACTGAGGGTTCTCCTGGAACTGAATAGCAGAAACCACCACTGCACTGGGGACAATTCTGATCATTTTATTTTAGGGAATGAAGCTCAGAGAGGGGGGGAAATTAGGCATCGTTCGAGCCCCCACGTCGGAACTTGGAATCAAACAGTCTAAGCTGATGCTCCATTGCAGTGCGGTTGGTGGGGGAGGGAGCGGGGTGGGGTGTTGCATTGTGCCGTCCTTCGGATGAGACATTAAACCGAGGTTCCCGTCTGCCTGTGGACGTTAAACATCAGATGGACGTTAAAGTTCCCGCGGTGCTATTCGAAAAGAGAATCTCCCGGACAAAATTGACCGCTCACTTCCAGGGCTGTTTGCGGGACGTTGCTGCGCGCAAATTGGCTGCCACATTTGCCCTACAAAATACACAGTCTTGCTACTTTACAGAAATAATAATCCTTTAAGTTGAAGGGCACCAGAGCACATACTGGACAATTATTACCCACTTTTTTCTGCTCAACGATATTGAATGAGGCTGAAGCGGCATCAGTAAGCTGCTGGCGCCCGCTGCTGGCACACACCCGCCACTACACCACCGACACATGTTCTCCCAAATGTCACAGCCTCTGTCCGCGCAACACCTTTCAACATGGAAATACACAGCCCCCAGAGCACTTTACAGAGTGTAACTGATTGCAGAATGATTACAGAGGCAAATGAGAGCACTTCCGACCGAGCCAGGCTGACACCAGATGAGGCTTGCAGGGAGAGGGGTGGGGGGTAGGAGGAGTAATAATAATAATAATCCTCGCATTTGACATAGCGCCTTGTCACGTCGTTGAGGCAACTCAACTCACAGAATATATTGTAAAGCGAATTGACTGTATGATTTGTGGGCAAAATGCGGCAGCCAATTGCGCACAGCAGCGTCCCCACAAACAGTCGTGGATTGAATGCCCACATTTTTTAAAAGGGATTACTACCCCCGAAAAGCGATCGGCCAATCAACTAACAACAGGGTTCCTAATTACTGCTGGGTAAACCCGCGTGTGTGGAGTGAGGAAACTTGTCTAAGGTTTTGTCCCGCATAGTATTCGAACCCGGGTCCTCTCGCGTGTGAGCCGGGTGCTCTAACCACTACACTACACATGTTGTGTCCTGTCCAAGAGTACAATCAAGTACAGACGACGACCCATAGCCTTACAACACACACATTTATTCCAGGTTTTCCACCCATCAAACACAAACACGATGAGAGATACTGCCTCCTGCGGGAGGTGGCCAGAATGTGGACCTCATTGCCCCAGAAAGCCATGCTGGCAGGAACAACCAGGATGTTTAACTCCTGGAGAGCGCTGGGTAACGAGGCTGTGGAAATGGTGTGGATGAGGCGCAGAGCATTACTGGAGAAAAAGGGAACAGGAATGAGATTAACAGACCTGCCGTTCTCTAATTAACTAGCGGAACAGGCTCGATGGGCTGAATGTCCTCCTTACATCCTAGCAATCAAACAAACAAATAAACAGACAAACAAACAACAACTTGTACTTACACGGCACCTTTCAGTTAGGACAGACGTGCTCAAAGCGCTTCACAGGAACGATAGGACAACACTGAGCAGGGAAGAGGGGACTGATATAACAACAACAACTGACATGTGTCTAGCACCTCTCCTGTCGGGAGGACGTCCCAAGGCACTGGAAGGACAGAGCAGAGATGAGGTGAAGGATCAAAAGGCATGGGTGGTGAAGGTAGAGAGGGGGTGATGGGGAGGGGGCACGGTGGGGGAGGGGCTCTGGAGAGGGAAGGACGGAGCGCACATGGTGGGCCACGTTACTGGAAGTTCTCTTTGTAAAACTTGAAGCCAAAGTGCTCGCACTGAGCCTTGACGGTCTTGGCCAGGGCGGGCGAACCACAGAAGAAGACGTGGACTTTGCCCTTCATCTCGTCGGCTACTTTCTGAAACACCTGCGACAGGAGAGACATGGTCTCAGCATTAAACAACAACAACAACAAAATGAAGTGTGTCTAGCGCCGTTCACGTCGGGAGGACGTCCCAGCAACAGCAACAACAACTTGCACTTATACAGCACCCTCCACGCAGGGTAGCGTCTAAGAGCTTATCAGTGGCGGAGCCTGACTCTGAGCCGGGGGGAGTGGGCTGGTGACCGTAAGCGCGGTCGAAGAGGAAGGTTTTCAGGCGGGACTTGAAAAAAGGGAGAGAGGGGGTAAGGCGGAGGGATTGAGGGAGAATGTTCCAGAGTTTTGGGGTGTAGTGGCTGAAAGCACGACCTCCGATGGTGGAGTGGAGGGTGCGAGGGACGAGCAGGAGGCCGGTACCAGTCGAGTGGAGGCGCTGGATGGTGGATTGGGAGTGAGGAGGTCGGAGAGGCAAGGAGGTGCCAGGGAGTGAAGGGATTTGTAGACGGGTGTGAAGATCTTGAATTCGATCTCTTCTGTGATTGGCAGCCAGCGGAGCCTGGCGAGGACTGGCGTGATGGGGGTGCGGGGTTTAGTGCGGGTGAGTACACGGGCGGCAGAGTTCTGAATTAATTGTTGGTGGTGGGTAGTGGAGCTGGGAAGATGGGAGGGTGAGGAGGGCATTGGAATAGTGGAGGCTGGAGGCAGGAGGTGATGAGGGGGTGAGGTACGGGCGGAGGCAAACGGTGTGGGGGGAGCGAGGGTTGGGGGCAGGAGTTGGGGTACCTTGCTCCAGTCGGGGCGCCCAGGCTGGGTTCGGGTCCTCAACCCAGTAATGGAGTCTCGTTTCTCCTTCTTGGCCAACAGGTCCAATGCCATCTGCAGGCCGAGTGCCTTCATGTCATTCTTACTGAGCGCAGAGGTCATGTACATGTGCATCTCCAGGAACCTGCCTAAAGCCACACAGCAAAGATACATCAGCCCCTAACGCCCCCCGGCCCCCAAGCACTCAACCCCCCCCCAGCCCCCCGCAATCCCCCAGTCCCCAACCTACAGGACAGTGCAACAGTTAGAGCCCTCGCCTCGCAAGCGAGAGACCTGGGTTCGATTCCCGGCAGGGGGCAAAACCTTGGGCAAGTTTCCTCACGCCACTCACACGCCTGATAATAGTCCCTCAAGAAAAAAACAATAATAAATTGGTCGCTTCAATCTACGGCTGTTTGTGGGACATTGGCTGCCGCGTTTCTCCCACAAAAAATACAGTCAAACCACTTTAGTATCTTCTATGAACCGCTTTGAGACGCCTAGAAGACATGATAAGGCGCTATATCAAATGCAAGGAATATTTTATATAACCCCCCGACCCCCAATCCCAGGCTTCCATTACCTAGAAAATACACTGTGGCTGTACTTTACAATAAAACCTACAAAGCACTCGGAGACGTCTCAACGACGTGATAAGGCGCCACATCAAATGTAACGATTATTAGTCGTAGTGACCCCTACCGTCAGGTTCCTGATCTGCCTGGTCCATTTCCAGCTTGGTCAGGAGGCTGACAAACCACTCAAAGGACTTCTGGTCTCTGTTGATCCAGATAAAGTCAACCTGGAGGCACAGAGACACTCTCACAGTCAGACCTTGCGGTGCTGAGAATTGGCTGCGGAGGGAGAGGTGGGGGCAGATGGAGGGGTGGGGGCGGGGAGGGGGGGTTAATCCTAACACTCACCTTCCTCAGATTCATCTCATTGTCTTTGACGTTTTGGCACCAGGAATAGTTACAGTTGGGACAGTTCTGTTTCCTCATCCGATACCTGGGGCAAAGCCACACAATATCACACACAATAATACACACACAGTAACACACACAATAACACACACAGTAACACACACACAGTAACCCACACAATAACACACTCAACAACACACACAGTAACCCACACACAGTAACACACAAACTAACACACGTCAGAGACTGGTCAGGTACAGCGCGGGTTAAGAGCAGGGAAAAAGCCAACTCAGAACCACCAATTTGTGCTCAACCCTTTCACGACGCCTCACGGGAATGTTAATATAGACAAAGCAGTATCTCTTTATCCCTGTGATCCAGAACCCGCTACAGTCATCACTCACCCCTCTCCTCTTCTCTCCTGTCCTGTGGGCTATGGGAATCCTACCTGTACATGATGCTCTGCAGGATGGAGGCAAAGGGAGTGATCCCGATCCCAGCTCCGATCAGCACGGCGTGCTCCGAGGCGAATATTGTCCGTGTCGGGGTTCCGTAGGGACCGTCAAGGTAACACTGCAAGGAACAGGCCCCACCCACAGCCCCCCCCCAAAAAAAAATTATAAATAACCTGGTGAAGAATGATCTAAGCTCTGAGCCCACGGCACGATGTTAGGCTCCGCCATTGTTAAGCGCTCCGAGACGCCACTCCGCGTGAAGGCCGCTGTGCAAACGCAAGCTGTTGATCTTATTGAGGCTTCACGAAACACTGTAAATTTAAGGTCAGGGTAAGGGACAGTAAGGGAAGGGTTTACCTTGATGTTGCAGTACTGGTGATTCTCACTTAGTTTGGCAGAAATCTAAATACAAGCAAAGCACAAATACCATTACAGTGTGTCATTGCACATTTTTTCCAGCTGATTAAACTCCAGGATATATTTCCTGATTTTCTCTAGTTCCTTGTTTCTCACATTGTAATCACTTGGGATAATAGTCACATCAATATACGTCCCACAAAATATACAGTCAATTCCCTTTGCAGTGTATCCTGTGAAGCGCTTTGAGACGTCTCGAAGACATAATAAGGCGCGATATCAAATGCAAGGATTATTCTCAATAATACAACATCTAGTATTACTAAATCTCTTTGGTTCTTTGTGATAATATCTGTCTGTTACGGATGACTGTCCTGTCCATATGCCCTTGTGAGTCCCAGATTATTGTGATGTTATGTTTCGGTGTCACTGGGCTGGTTGATGTTCACACCGGGTGGTCTTATGAAAGTGTTATTTCCGCTCATGCAAAATAAAGTGGTGGGAGGTTTAGTCCCCGTGACTCTCACCTCCCTGAACGGCGTCGAGTCCTCGCTCTCCACACCCACCGTCATCTCCTCAGTGTGGGGGGGGCAGCTCGCTGTGTACGAGGTCAGCTCCACCGTGTCGTCCTGATTAGTGGCCACCGCCCCATGCAGCGAGACCGGGGCACACAGACACCGCTGTAAACATCCACCACGAGAGTGAAGGGGGTGGGGGGGGGTGCACACAGACACTGCTATAAACAGCCACCGCGGGCATGAGGGTGGTACGAGGTGGGCACGAGGGGAGGGGAGGGTCGAGGAGGCCACAGGAGAATTTTCGGGATTGTAATAGAGCAGGGAGAGGAGAGCAGACCTGAGGCCATCGCTGGTAGCGCTTGTTCCTCAGGTTGTGGCTGAGGCTCTGGGTCCCGAGGTCGGTGCCCTCTCGCTCAGGCTGCCTGAAGTACTCGTACAGACGGTTGGTCCACTGGCCGAGCGAGCGGATGTGGAGCCAGATGGTGTCTGGAACACAAACCAAACCCCGTCACAGTCAGGTCACCACCAGGCGATGGCCCTCCCATGTCCCCGGCTCAGCTGCCCGCTCCCACCCCCACCCCGGCAGGTTGGCACAAGTGATCCTGAAGGTTCCCAGAATGTACCCTCTGGAACGCTACGGGGATCAACCCCAAACCCCTGACAGGGAGTCACTGGATCACTGCCAGCTGTGGTACCTTGCTGCTCTGGGGCGCTGCTGATGGTGAAGGGGTGCCACTCGTACTTGGCGATGACCGGGATGTTCAGATACACGTAGTCTCCGGCCTTGTAGTGGAAGAACGGAGATCGTTTGATAACCAGATGGGTCACCTGGACATTGAGAAGGACATGGGGTTAGCTGAGCAGAGGAACCTGTCACCTGTGTGTGGGGGGGGTGGACGGGGAAGGTCGGTGTGTTGCACAGTTGCACGTTGCGGTGTGGCACGTTGGTTGTATTTGCACGTTGGTATGTTGGACATTGGGTCGTTGGAGTGGCCAGTGTGTGCACTGACCTTGGAGGGGAGCAGATTGACCTCCACAACCTGAGTTCCTCCGATCCGGGAGACGGCGATACCGATGATTTTTTCCATAAGGAACAGGAACCCGGACACCACAAACCACTTCCAGAAGTTGGAGCAGTGCAGGACCAGGAGAGCCCACACCCAGATGTAACTCAAGTGCGTCCAATAAAACACCTGGAGGCGGTAGCACAGGGGGTTAGAGAGACTTTGGTGGGACGAGGAGCAGGAGACGGCGTGGGGAGCGCAGTGAGGACACAGTATTGGGTGTAGAATAAATAATCCTTGCATTTAACACAGCGCCTTATCATATCCGCGAGACGTCTCAAAGCGCTTCACAGGGTATATAGTGTAAAGTGGAGTGACTGCGTGCTCTTTGGGTGACGCGCGGAAGCCGATATGCGCACGGCTAATTGTGCGATAAAGAGAGTGGGAGTTCACGGCAATCTCGAACCTCGAAGTGCCCACTTCTACGGACGAAGGTGCTGGAGCAGATCAACATGACGACGATGAGCAGCTGCAGGACGATGCCGGTGATTGACGCCGTGCCGTACACCCAGCCGATCCCAGGCCGCGTGGTCAGCAGGTACTCCCACAGCCGGTACGAGCTGCCGCCTCGAGTCAGCGTCACTGAGCAGAACGACAACAACAACTCAGGCTGCGGACCGTCTCGCACACGAGGTGCGAGAGCAGCCAACCGAGCCGAGAGCCGAGGGCCGGGGGCCGGGGGCCGGGGGACGGGGGACGGGGGCAACGGGATCATTCCCAACAGAGTTTCGGATCATTCCCAACAGAGCAAAGGGGGAGACGAGGAGAACTCTGCGTAACTCTGTCCAATGTTATGTAACTCTGTGTCGCTAACTACGTAACTGTTTGCGACTAACTGTGTTATCTCAATGAATGCTACGCAACTAACTATCATAGTTAACATATTACCGGATCGCTTTCTGGAGGTAATAATCCCTTCCCCCCACCCCCCCCCCACCCCACCCCCCCAAAAAAATGTGGTCACTCAAGCCGCCACTACACTGCACAGTCACTACACTTCACAATGTATCCTGTGGTGCTCTTTGCGACGTCTCAAGGACGTGATGATGTACTATATCAAATGCGAAGATTATTATTATTATTGATACGTAACTAACTATGCAATTCTATATAAACTAAGTGCAGTAACTGTGTAACGCTGTTTAACTAACCGTGTAACCCTGTGAACATGCAACTTCTTCCTCCCTTTTCAATCTCCTGATGGACGACGCTGCCTTTCACCCCCACCATTCTCCCCCTCCCCCCCGAACCCCGTCCACCCTCATCCCCCCACATCCCCCCACCTCCCATCCCCCCCACCCCCGCAGTGACTCACCGAAATTGATGACGTGAGCGTTAGAGTGAACGACTGTCAGCCCGAAGATAGCGAAGCCGACCAGCTGGTGGAGCAGGACGTGCTGGTCGAGTGGCAGCACCCGGACCACCCAGGTGGCCCTTAGCCAGGTCAGCCCCGCCGCAGCATCAGCACCTGAAGGACACACAGCACGTCAGCAACAGTGAGAGCGCTGACACCCCCCGCACAGGTAACACAGCGCCGGGGTGGGGGGGGGGCATCCAGAGGAAAGCACGAGAGGGAAAGCGCATCTCCTTCCTGGGAAGCCTCGGAAAAACTCCCAGGGGGTACACACGCGCACACCCTCTCTCTCTCTCCTGTTCGCCTACATAACACACAGTCACTACACTGCACCATGGTTTTCCAACACCCCAGCCCTGCACTGGAGAGTCGGCCTCGACCGTGAGCTCAGATCACCCCCCCCCACCCCCCAACCCCCCACCCACCACCCAGATCCCTGCGGCCCCTCCCCGGTTACTCACAGTTACTCACCACAATGAAGGTACAGTTGAAGTTGAGGCACTGACCGCAGCCCTTGGCCACCATGACCCACCTCCCGAGCTCGCTGTGCTTCATGGCGGCGAAGATGAAGAGGAAGATGTTGACGAGGAGGTAGCAACACATGAAGAGGAGCTTGCGGCTGTTGTTCAACCAATAGGCGGGCGTCAAGTAGCGGGGGGGCTTGTTCTTACGCTTCTCCGTGCAGGGGGGCTTCAGCCAGTTGGCGGCACTGGAGAGGGAGGGAAAGGGGGAGGAGAGGGGGAGCGGGGGGGGGGGGGGAGAGAATAGTGTTTTTTTACATATGTGTCAGACACTTGGTTGACCAAAAACAAAATCCACTCTAAGATCACTGTGAGAAGTTGGTCCGGTATGAAGGGCACTATATAAATACCAGTTGTTGTTATCCCCCCCCCACTCAACCTCCCCCCTTCCCACCCCATTGAGACGTGGGGCGAAACCGTACCTTATGGTCAGGTTTTCCATCACTTCCGGAAAGTTCTCCAGCTCCTCCTTGAGCTCCTCGAAGGTGATGGTGCCACTGCTGTCCTTGTCTGCGGACTCGAAGAGCGCGAGGGTCAGGTCATCCAGCTTCTCCTCGGGCAGAGAGATGGCGCTCTCCCTCAGGCAGGACTTCAGCACAATCCGCAACTCGTCTGGGTCAATGGAGCCGCTGCCTGCAAAGCCAACGAAGTGATCGGAAACGGGTCAAAGCGCCGGTCAGTCGCCGCGAGGTGACGTTGTCGCGCGTGACCGACAAGACAACAACAACAACAACAAATTACACTTGCGCAGCGCCTTCCGTGTCGGGAGGACATCCCAAAGCGCTGTGCGAGACACGAGGAAAGGACGATAGAAGTAAGCGATTATCGAGCCAGATTGGAGAGGAAGCCGAGCGACTGAAGTATCTCATGCATCTGGAAATAAAAATGAAACTTTACTGTTAAAACTGGGTTAGGTATCGCTTCGGGCCTCTTGTTTTTATTGAGTGTGCGCTAGGTAGGCCCCATTCATTGTGCTGGGGCGGGTTTAGGGCCAGACGTTACCATCCACATCGTAGACTTGGAAGAGAAATCGGAGTTTGTCTGTCTCGTTCCCGTGGATGAGCAGGTCCAAGGCTTTCAGCAGCTCATCCAGGCTAATGCTCCCGCTGGCGTCCGAGTCAAACAGAGCAAAGAACCTCTCTGCAAAGAAAGACTGAGAAAAAATAATAATAATGCTTGCAATTTATATAGCGCCCTATCACATCATTGAAACGTCTCAAAGGGCTTCACAGGATGAGTTTGGGGGGGCCGTGGGCGGGGGAGGCAAGGTGACTGAAAGCACCTTTAAAGGAAAGTCTTAAGGCTTTAAAGGTGGGGAGGAGGGAGGGAGGGAGGGAGATTGTCATTAAATCTCCTCCACAATGTGCGAGAACGCAGACTTGCCTCTTTCACTTTGAGCGCAGACGTGAACTCTTCCAAATCGATCTCCTTATCCTCGCCCGCGATGCTCTCAAACTGCCTGGTCACCCACTCCAGCCACTTGGCGTCATCGTCCACGTTCATGGTGCTGTGGCCATGACAGTACACAGAACCACAGGCACAGGAGAGAGGAGGACAGGGTGAGGGGACTGAAATGCTGGAATGGGCTAATTGCCCCACACGCTCACAATCTCTGCGAAGAGGTCGATCGTCAAACTCCAACTTGTTAACAATAACCAGTAGCTAAGTTCCCCCAAATTACAGGGGATGGGGTGGGGTGTGGGGGGGGGGGAGGGCTGGGGGCATGGTTTGCTGCCTGTGGTGAGATTCTACATTATAATAGAATAAAGTTTGTGTTCCCAAAGAGAAACTAAATATAAAAGTATTTGCGACGCAGCCATCATCTTGTTTATCACCTATCAAAAACACATGGACAAACTGGCTCTGAACACCCCCCCCCCCTCCCAACCCCAACACCCATTCATACTGCACGAGAGACCGCACTTCACAGCCAGCGGGGCTGAATAAAATTGGCCGCCGTTGCCAGAGCGATGTCAGGACCAGAAGAACGAGATACAAATGATCCCATGTTGTTAATTCCCTGCTGAGCAAACAACTTCCTGAATTCACACTGCTCTCTCAGGAGGTGTGAGGGGTGTGAGGAGTGAGGGCAGACATCAGACCCTTGGACGTCACTCGTCAAAGCTGCCGACTTTGTAAAGGACACTGATGTTCCAACAGAAACTTCTGTTCACAGTCTTGCCCAGCAACGTCCCCAGAACAGACATGAAACGAAGGACCAATTTGTTTTCATTTGGGGGGGTTTATCGGCCAGGACACCGGGAGGGAGAGAGAAACTCCCTTCTCTTTTCTAATAGTGCCACGAGATCTTTAACGTCCACCTGAACAGGCAGTCGGGACCTCGGTTTAAGGTCTCATCCAAAGGACAGCACCTCTGACAGTGCAGCGCTCCCCAGCACTGCAATGGGGCGATAGCTTAGACTGTGTGATCCCAAGTCCTGACGTGGGACTTGAACTCACAACCTTCTGACTCAGAGGCGAGAGAGTTACCACTTCACCAGGCTGGCACTATACCGAGCCAGGCTGGCACTACACCGAGCCAGGCTGGCACTACACTGAGCCAGGCTGGCACTACACTGAGCCAGGCTGGCACTACACTGAGCCAGGCTGGCACTACACCGAGCCAGGCTGGCACTACACCGAGCCAGGCTGGGGCTACACCAAGCCAGGCTGGCACTACACCGAGCCAGGCTGGCACTACACCGAGCCAGGCTGGCACTACCCTGAGCCAGGCTGGGGCTACACCAAGCCAGGCTGGCACTACCCTGCAGCTTCCTGTTACCTGAGGCTCTGGATTTTCCCTCTGGATTCTCAGCGCTCCAACTTGCAACTTGCTCCTTCCTCTTCCCTCAGTTCACTGTTTGAAACAAGAAATGCACACGTCTCTCTTCTCTCTCCCTCTCTCTCGCGAGTGCGATCTATACTCCGGATTGTTTCGTGCCTCTGAGGAGAGGAGAAGTTGTTTTCAAGAGACGCTGCACGATCTTCAACGTTGATGCTGTCCGCAAGCCCTCCTCCTCAGCGCTGGGTTAAAGAGGTTGTTGTTGTTGTTGTTGGCTTTAAATGATCCGTCACGGATATAAAACCAGGTGTCAGTGACAGCTCCTCGTTACTCACACCTCTTAAAGCGGCTGCAATTAAAAAAAACCCCGTCGCATGCTCACGATTTACCGTCTTCAGCCCTTCCCCCTCCACCCCCACCCCCCACCATCCGATCTGACTCGCCCTGAAAAGAATAAATAAAAATGACAAGTTTCATGGAGTCCCGTAACACTACAGCTCTCGCCTCGCAAGCGAGAGGACCCGGGTTCGATTCCCGGGCAGGGCGAAACCTTAAGCAAGTTTCTTTATTCCACACCTCTGTTTACCAGGCATTAACCCGGTTGTTAATCAATTGGCGGATCGCTTATCCTGGGATAATAATCCCCCCCCCCCCCAAATAAATAAATAATAATAAATCGGTCACTCAATCCACGGCTGTTTGTGGGGAACGCTGCTGTGCGCAATCGGCTGCCGCGTTTCGCCCACAAAATACACAGTCACTACGCTTTACAATATGTTCTGTGAAGCACTTTGAGGCGGCTCACTAACGTGATAAGGCCTTGTGTCAAATGCAAGGATTATTATTATTAACTATTATTATAAACAGGACACGAAAAGTGGAATCACTCTATTTGAACCGAGTCGTTAAAATAAAAACATACACATGTGAAGCGCTGTTGCTTTGTTTGTTCGTTACCTGTACTTTTTCTTTACATTTATTTGAGAAGAGAAACAAAACTTAAAAATGTAAATTTTGATATTTTTTAAACTAGTTTCAGAAAGAACTTGTCTTATTTTGTGGAGGGGAGGGGGCTAGTGGTGAGATGCTGGAGGGATGGATGAATAGAGGGAGAGAGGGAGGGAGGGAATGGAGGGATGGAACAAGGGTCGGAGGGAGAGTGGGAGGGAGGGAGGGAGAGAGAGAGAGAGAGGGAGGGTGGGAGTTAGAGAGGAAGGAAGGAAGGAAGGAAGGAAGAAGAAGGAAGGAAGGAAGGAAGGAAGAAGATAATGGTGTGGGGGGGATGGATTTTGTTATCCACTCAGCAGAGGGGGAACGTCTCCACCAATCGCGTCACTAAACCTCTTCCACGGTGATGCTAATACATTCGTCCCAATGGCTGGTTTGGGTCAGACATCCCGCGGACATCAGGATGGTAGCAAAGTTCTCCAGGGTCTCCAGCTCGAAGTCTATGAGAGGGCTCATCTTCCTCAGCCACTGGATCTGCTTCAGCTGGGAGGCAATGGTGAGTGAGTGTTCCAGCAGCCAGGCCGTCTTGGCTTTGCTTGTCTTGTCCATCTGCTCCTTCAGCTGCACCAGGTTTTTCTGCAGTTGGTAGAACATCCGTGCGGTCTCGTTGAGCTGGTTTGAGTGGTTGGACTTCTTCAGCTTCTCGACGACGGTGATGTTGACCTTGGTGGGCAGTTTGGCCTCAGTGGCATTGGGCATTTTGGTGTTGGTGAGGTTGTGGACCTCCTTCCCTTCCAGCTTGTTCTGCAGCTGCTTGGCCTGCTGAACGCTGAGGAACACCATCTTCCCCAGGATTTCCTGGCTGGCCTCCAGGTCCTTGGTGCTGTTCCTGGCCAAGACCTTGGGGGCTTTGCTGATCAGCTTGTTCAGTTTGGTGATGAAGTCCAGGAACCTCTGGCCTGTCTGGGCAGCGCTGGCATTGGCTGACATGTTGGAGCTCACGATCCATAACATGTAGCTGTTGATTTCCGACACCAGCTGTGAGGCAGCGAGGTCCACCCGGCTCTCCTTTCTGGTGCCGTTCCCCTGGGACATGTTGAACATCCCCCCATTGCCCGGGGACGTGGGGTTAGCTGGGTGTGCCGCAGTGTCCTTCTCTGAGCTGCTGTTGCCTGCTTTCCTCCCCAGTGATGCTGAAGGGGTTTCACGGCCAGAGTCCTCTTCCGAGGAGATGATGGCGATGACGTCCTCGCTCAGGTTCCTGTGCAGGCCGGGCAGAGTGCTGGTGATGATGGTACCTTTAGGCAGGAGAGCGGCCGAGGCCTCGTTGCTCGGCTCCTTGATGTAGTCCTTCTCGACCGACTTCTCCTGGGCCAGGCGGCTGATCTTGGAGACCATGTCGAAGACCACGGGGCTCTCCGCGCTGTAGTTCTTCTCGCTCACCTTCATCAGTCGGGTCACGTTGATTTTCTCCTCTGGCTGCTCTCTGTCCTTGTCCAGGAAGAACTTCATTACAGTGTCCAGGGCCTTGGACAGGACCGGAGAGAGCAGCAGCGTTTCGTTGGCTTGTGATGTTCCGTTGTTCAACAGATGTTCTGAAATATTTCACAAAATACACAGTCAATTCACTTTACAGTATATTCTGTACTGTCACAGTACACACTGTCACAGACAGTCTATACACTTTATAGTCTATTCTGTGAAGCGCTTTGAGACGTCTCGAAGGCATGATAAAGAGCTGTATCAAATACAAGGATTATTGTTATTATTATTATTAAATTTATGTTCTTATATTAGATAGATTTCTGCTAGAAAATAATATCTCGGAGATACAGTATTCAGTTTGGGACACGACACGTCAAGCAACTGCCAGGATGGTGGAAGGCGAACTAGATAGTCTTTCGCCTCGCAAATGCTTATGTTCTTGAATATAATTGAACCTTTTGCTTTTTTGCTTTTCAATTTAAAATGTAGTAACTTCTCAGTGTGCACCAACAAAGAAAATGTGCAAAGTGACCCTCCTTTTTAGTATGGGGGCGGGGGGTGCAGTCTGTACGTAATCCACCACTGTTTGTGGGACGCTGCTGTGCGCAATTGCCTGCCGAGTTTCACCCACAAAATACACAGTCAATTCACTTTCCAGTATATCCTGTGAGGCGCTTTGAGATGTCTCGAAGACGTGATAAGGCGCTGTATCAAATGCCAGGATTATTACGATAACCTCGTACAGCGGGAGTAATGATCCCAATGCCTTACCTTTCTTGTCATTAAATTGGCGTATGACGTTTAGCAATGCAATCTCAAACAGCGTGGATGTCTCATTGTCATCCTGACAAAGAATTAAAGGCTATTACTTTCAGCAGTCGGTATCGAAGGAGGACTTTAACTTTCACGTATAAGAAAAAATCAAACACAATCAGTCCATTCAGATTCATTTCATTTTCCTGTCAGTGCTCGTCCAGGCGGACGGTAAAGGTCCACACGCCACTTTTGAAAAGGAGAAGGGAGTTTCACTTGACTAGTGTTTGTGGGGCATTGCCGTGGGCAAATTAGCTGCCTACACGCTCACTACACTTACAGGAATAATAATATATAATAATATAATAATAATCACAGGAATCACCTGTGAAGCCCTTTAAGATATTGTAATGTGATGAGACGCTATGGAAAATGCACATCCTTCCTTTCGATTTAGTCGAACTTTTAATGCAAACTTGTTACACGTTTTATTTTGGACGCCCCCCCCCCCCCCCCCCCTCCCCCACATTCCCAAGGTTTATCATCTTATCAGTTTCAACGTGAAATTACAAAAAAAAGGCAGGACGCTGACTCGCTGCACTGCCAGCTTTGCCCACAAGGTGGCAGTCACCACCCTGCAATGCCTCGCACACAACGTTTGCATCGTGTGTTTCTCAAGCGACCTCCACAGTCACTACAGTTCATCATTGTTACGCATCACTGCACGCATTTTTGCAGCCAAGGTGACTTGACTTGTGTGTCAGTGTTTGCTGCTGACACAGGGCTGGGATACGGTTCTCTGGCCACTGCTCTATAACTCTCGAGAAAGAATAGGAAGGCAATGATGGATTTTGCAGACTGAATGCATCTCTGCTACACGTAGTGACAGGACTGAACCAAACACTCATAAAAACATGCCCAGGGCCTCACCTCTGAGTTTGTGTCCTCTAAGTTAGTAAACGGAGCTGGGAAGAGAAAACAAGAAGAGGTTAGTGCTAAAATACAGTACACAAGGAAACGTACGCATTTTCCTGTTTATTTTGGTTCGATCTGTTGTGCGATTAAAGACAAATCAGATCTTGGACTGAAGTCAATGTTTGCTTCCAATAAACATCTCCATACATGAACCAACACCGATTCGTCAAACAACAACTTGCATTACACAGTACCCTTCACAGGGGCTCTGTCTTGGAGTGCTTAACAGTGGCGGAGTACGAGGTCGAGCTGGGGGAAGGGAGGAGGTAAGCACAGTCGAAGAGGAAGGTCTTCAGCCGTGTTCTGAAAAGGGGGAAGGAGGGAGCAAGGTGGAGAGATCGAGCGAGAGAGTTCCAAAGATTTGGGGCAGTAGTGGCTGAAAGCATGGGGACCGATGGTAGAGCGGAGGGGACAAGGGACAAGCAGGAGGCCGGAACATTTGATATAGCGCCTTATCACAATATCGAGAGGTCTCAAAGCGTTTCACAGGAGTGGAGTGGAGTGTCTGTGTGTTTTGTGGGTGAAACGCGACAGGCAATTATGCACAGCAGTGTCCCACGAACAGCGATGGTGTGAGTGACAACATTTTTCAAAAATGATTTGGAGGGGATTGTTGGCCAGGACACCGGGAGGGAGGGAGGGAGGGAGGGAGGGAGAAACTCCCTTTTCTTTTTGAATAGGACCACGGAAGATCTTTAACATCCACCTAAACAAGCAGACGGGACCTCTGGGCTTAACGTCTCATCTGAAGGACGGATGAAGGTTTAAGGCTGCGTCGTGGGGATGAGATGGGGACTGAGGGATAACAGCTTGAATCATTGCTAGTACAATCAAAGAAAGAAAGTATCACCTTGCTCCACAATCAATTTTAAAAGGTGTATTCATCTGAATTGCCACATGCTTTTTATTGTTTTATATTTTTTTGCCCCTTACCTTGTGTGACAGTGCAGTCGGCTGGGACTCTGTTTTGGTAAGTCCACCGTGAGGAAGGCGATCATTGCGGAGTGTGTCCCTGTTTAGCCTGCCTTCGCTCGGTGGCTAGTCTGCCCCCGTCAATCTTGCTGTCAGGCTGCTACATCGGCGGGGGGAGAGAGGGGGGATGAAACTCCGGAGGACTTTGTCAACTGGCTAGCAAACCCTGTCCGCATGAATAAATAAAACAAGCAGGTTGGTTTTTTTGACGGTTGAACTGGAAGACATTTACGCTGTTTGCTTTTTGTTTGTTGTTAAACTCTCCTGAAAAACGCCACAGTCTTAACCACATCTCAAACCCTTTCGACAGAGATCCAACCATCGTGCTGGGTGACATTATTGGGTTCTCTGGAAAACTCTCCCTCAATCCCTCTGCGTTGCCCCCTCCTTCCCCATCTTCAGATCACGCTCCAAGACCTTCCACTTTGACCGCACCTACAGTCACCGGCCCCCTCGCCCTTCGGCTCAGTGTCGTGCTCCGCCACTGTCAAGCGCTCTGGGACGCTACACTGCGTGAGGGGCGCTGTGTAAATGCAAGTTGTTGTTGTCACCCTCCCGCCGCACGCTGGTTGGGTTCCTCCCTCACGACCCCAGCCCTCGCCTACTATTGTGAGCTCACATCCCCACTCTACACGGCGAGTGGGAAGGGCAGACAGAAACGTGGATAGTAAGCGAGGCCGGCGGGGGTTGTGGCTGCTTCTGAGTGCAAGAGGCGAGGAGGGCAGTGGTGTGGACGTGTTAAGACGTCACTGGCCATCCCACGACCACCAAGCTTCCTTACTGGAGACACTTTACCAGCAACCAACCGAGATGTTGCTCAGTTCAGTCCACGAGTACATCTGATCTCGGGTCTTAACCGTGGCGCGCAGTTTCAGAACTTAAAAGCACAACAGACACCTGCCAGGACCACAACTCCCTTCCCCCCCTTCACCGCCATCCCACACCCCCACCCAGTGATTGCACTGATATCTCCCTCCTTTAACAATATGTGGCAACTCAGATGAATACAGTTCAATTCTGCACTAATCCAAACCTGCAGATGCGGGAGCTGTGTAACATTAGTCGTGAACTTGTCTTTTATCGGAACAAATTAACAAAAAGGAGAAAAAAATAGAGTGAGGAGGAACGCTGACAAGTGTGCGCTGTGTATATTGCTCAGACTCTTAAACCCGTGAGTTGTGGTGGACATCTTTGTTCCATTGAAGGTTTTTTCTTTTTTTTCTGCAGGTAATTTTTTTGTTAAAAAAATGTTTTTCTTGAAATTGTGCATCGATGCTGACTGACAATCATTCAGTCCGCGACTGTTTGTGGGACACTGCTGCGCGCAATTAATTGTCTGCCGCGTTTCGCCCACAAAATACGCAGTCAGTCCACTTTACAGCATATTCTGTCAAGCGTTTTGAGACGTCTCAATGACTTGATGAGGTGCCAAATCAAATGTAAGGAATATTATTATTATTATAGAGATTATATTGACCAGTTATGTGTATTATTACACAACGACACACTTGGTTGTCTGATTGTGGGGTAGAGGGGTTCACTAAATGTGACAGCAAAAGTGTTCAGTGTCCGAATGTCAACAACATCAACAACAAACTACATTTGTATAGCACAACACCGTCTGTGGGGAGGAAGGATGGAGGTGGGGGGGGGGGGGGGGGGATTGTGAGGACAGGTATGTGAGTGGAGGTGTGTGTGGGAGCACAGGTGAGAGAGGACAGGTGTGTGAGTGGAGGGTGTGTGGGAGCACAGGTGAGAGAGGACAGGTATGTGAGTGGAGGTGTGTGTGGGAGCACAGGTGAGAGAGGACAGGTGTGTGAGTGGAGGTGAGAGAGGACAGATGTGTGAGTGGAGGTGTGTGGGAGCACAGGTGTGTGAGTGGGGGTGTGTGGGAGCACAGGTGTGTGAGTGGGGGTGTGTGGGAGCACAGGTGTGGGAGCACAGGTGTGTGAGTGGGGGTGTGTGGGAGCACAGGTGTGTGTGGGGGGGTGTGAGCACAGGTGTGTGGGGGTGGGGGAGCACAGGTGTGTGGGGGGGTGTGAGCACAGGTGTGTGGGGGGGTGTGAGCAGAGGTGTGTGGGGGGTGTGAGCACAGGTGTGTGGGGGGGTGTGAGCACAGGTGTGTGGGGGGTGTGAGCACAGGTGTGTGGGGGGGTTGTGAGCACAGGTGTGTGGGGGGTGTGAGCACAGGTGTGTGGGGGGTGTGTGAGCACAGGTGTGTGGGGGGGTGTGAGCACAGGTGTGTGGGGGGGGAGCACAGGTGTGTGTGTGTGTGTGAGCACAGGTGTGTGGGGGTGTGAGCACAGGTGTGTGGGGTGGGGGTGTGAGCACAGGTGTGTGGGGGTGTGAGCACAGGTGTGTGTGTGTGAGCACAGGTGTGTGGGGGTGTGAGCACAGGTGTGTGGGGGTGGGGGGGTGTGAGCACAGGTGTGTGGGGGTGTGAGCACAGGTGTGTGTGTGTGTGTGTGAGCACAGGTGTGTGTGTGTGTGTGTGTGTGTGAGCACAGGTGTGTGGGGGGGTGTGAGCACAGGTGTGTGGGGGTGTGTGAGCACAGGTGTGTGGGGGTGTGAGCACAGGTGTGTGGGGGGGGGAGCACAGGTGTGTGGGGGGGTGTGAGCACAGGTGTGTGGGGGGGTGTGAGCACAGGTGTGTGGGGGGTGTGAGCACAGGTGTGTGTGTGTGTGTGAGCACAGGTGTGTGGGGGGGGGGAGCACAGGTGTGTGGGGGTGTGAGCACAGGTGTGTGGGGGGGGGGAGCACAGGTGTGTGGGGGGGTGTGAGCACAGGTGTGTGGGGGGTGTGAGCACAGGTGTGTGGGGGGGTGTGAGCACAGGTGTGTGTGTGTGTGTGTGAGCACAGGTGTGTGGGGGGGGGAGCACAGGTGTGTGGGGGTGTGAGCACAGGTGTGTGTGTGTGTGAGCACAGGTGTGTGGGGGGGTGTGAGCACAGGTGTGTGGGGGGGTGTGAGCACAGGTGTGTGTGGGGGGTGGAGCACAGGTGTGTGGGGGGGTGTGAGCACAGGTGTGTGGGGGTGTGAGCACAGGTGTGTGTGTGTGTGTGTGAGCACAGGTGTGTGGGGGGGGGAGCACAGGTGTGTGTGTGTGGGGGTGTGAGCACAGGTGTGTGTGTGGGGGGGTGTGAGCACAGGTGTGTGGGGGGGTGTGAGCACAGGTGTGTGTGGGGGGGAGCACAGGTGAGGTACCTGCCAGACTGGCCCAGGAGAGAGCGCACAGTAGCAGCGCCCACACTGACAGCCACATGGCCGCACTCTCTGCCCCGCCCCCTCCCTGCGCGCTCTCGCTACTGTTGCGGGGGCGCGCGTCACAATGAGGCTCGTGCACGTCACACTCACTCACCTGAGCGCCCGCCCGACAGCCATCAGCTTCACACCTGTCCTCACACACCTGTCCTCACACACCTGTCCTCACACACCTGCACTCACACACCTGCACTCACACACCTGCACTCACACACCTGCACTCACACACCTGCACTCACACACCTGTCCTCACACACCTGCACTCACACACCTGCACTCACACACCTGCACTCACACACCTGTCCTCACACACCTGTCCTCACACACCTGCACTCACACACCTGCCCTCACACACCTGCCCTCACACACCTGCCCTCACACACCTGTCCTCACACACCTGCCCTCACACACCTGCACTCACACACCTGTACTCACACACCTGTACTCACACACCTGTCCTCACACACCTGTCCTCACACACCTGTCCTCACACACCTGTCCTCACACACCTGCACTCACACACCTGTACTCACACACCTGTACTCACACACCTGTCCTCACACACCTGTCCTCACACACCTGTCCTCACACACCTGCACTCACACACCTGCACTCACACACCTGTCCTCACACACCTGTCCTCACACACCTGTCCTCACACACCTGCACTCACACACCTGTACTCACACACCTGTCCTCACACACCTGTCCTCACACACCTGCACTCCCACACCTGCACTCACACACCTGCACTCACACACCTGCACTCACACACCTGCACTCACACACCTGCACTCACACACCTGCACTCACACACCTGCCCTCACACACCTGTCCTCACACACCTGTACTCACATACCTGCACTCACACACCTGCACTCACACACCTGCACTCACACACCTGTCCTCACACACCTGCCCTCACACACCTGCACTCACACACCTGGACACACACACCTGCCCTCACACACCTGCACTCACACACCTGTCATCACACACCTACACTCACACACCTGTCCTCACACACCTACACTCACACACCTGTCCTCACACACCTACACTCACACACCTGTCATCACACACCTACACTCACACACCTGTCCTCAAACACCTACACTCACACACCTGTCCTCAAACACCTACACTCACACACCTGTCATCACACACCTACACGCACACACCTGTCCTCACACACCTACACTCTCACCTGCATGACCTCGCATGCAGCAGGGACGGGAGTGAATGTTGACTGGTGACTCATGTGGAGGAAAGCTCCAGCACAGTCTGGTTGGGGTGAGTGGAGCACATTCACGTCAGTCAGGAGGATGTCCCAAGGCACTGGTCAGTTAAGGGTTTGTACCTGATCTGAGGGTTGGGATCAAGAAGGATGGAGGACAACGTGGTGAGGATAGGAGAGTGACCAAAGGCACGGTCAAAGAGGAAGGTCCTGAGAGGGGCCTTGAAGGAGGCAAGGGAGGGGGCGAGGCGAAGGGGCTCTGGTATGGAGTTCAAGGGGGTGGGGGGCAGAGAGGCTAAAGGCCCAACCTTCGGGCAGGACGGGGGTCATGGAGCAGTGCCCGACGAGCGGAGGGAACGGACAGGTTGGTAAGGTGTGAGTAAGTCGGAGAGGTCTAGACCGTGGAGGGCTTTAAAAGTGAGGACGAGGATTTTAAACTCGATCCTCTGGGGAACGGGGAGCCAGATAACCTCAACAACCTATTGCGCCAGAGGTGAGAGCGCTATCACTGCCCGAGGCTGACACACAACTGTATTCTTTGTGATCAAAAAGAAAAATAAAACGGCTGCTGGACACACAAAAGATGGAATGGCCTGTGTGCCATTGGGTGAGCGTCTGAAGGAGGGAGATAGGCTGGTGCTTTGGGTGTGCCTGAAGGTGGGGCCCACCGCATAGAAAAACTCCACCCTGACGGACAATTCCAGGAAATACAACAAACTGCATTTTAATTAGAATAAAACAGTAACAATCCCTGCATTTGATGCAGTGCCGTTCAGGTTCAGAGAAGCTCCGAGACTCTACCCCGCAGGAAGAGCCGCGGCACAAATGCAAGCTGTCCTTGTTGTCTCAAAGCGTTCCGCTGCAAAAGAGCAGCGGTCGCGTCACTCAATCCACGGCTGTTTGTGGGACAGACTCTGCTGTGCGCGATTGGCTGCCGCGTTTCTCCCGTAAATACACAGTATATCCGGTGAAGCGCTTTGAGACGTCTCGAAGACGTGATAAGGCGCTGTATCAAATGCCAGGATTATTATCATTAACTCCCCCAGCCCCACGTGCGATCAATACGGTACAAATTGCCCAGGACTTCAACAGCACGGCTGAGCCCACTGTCCATGTCAGCACCGGGAGCAGAACCTTTAACGGTGTTTGTGTCCCGGAATGCCCGGTGCTGTTTGCTTTACTCTCGTGCTTGATCAACCTTGATCTGAGACCAGCTTTCAGTCCTCGCTCTGTTTCCAAGACTGTGAGCAACAACTCTTTATTTCTCTCTCTTTCTCTCTGGGCCTTCTGCTTCTCCTCAAGGTGTCAGCCTCGCTCAGGCGTCGGCGTCAGCGTCACGCTTGCCTTTAGGTCAGAAAGAAGGTTGTGGGATCAAGCCTCCGCATCGGGACTTCGAGCTCCCCGTCCACCGCGTTGACGCTGCAATGCAACGCTGAAGGGAGTGAGTCAGTGGAGCGCTGTCAACTCACTCCAGACTTAAAGATTCCCACTGATTCTACAAGAACAATAACGCTAATAATCCTTGCGTTTGATATACAGCGCCTTATCACATCTTTGAGACGTCTCAAAGCGCTTCACAGAATGTCCCGTAAAGTGTAGTGACTGTGTATTTTGCGGGGGAAACACGGCAGCCAATCGCAGGGTCCCACAAACGGTCATGGATTGAGCGACACAATTTTTTTTTTGAAGGGATTAGTACTCCCGGAAAGCGATCCACCGATCGACAAACAACCGGTAGAAAACAGAGGCGTGCGTGCGGAGTAAGGTAACTCGCCCACGGTTTCGCGCCTGCTGTAAAGTAGATTGACGGTGTATTTTGTGGGTTTATGGCAAAAGTGAAAGAATTTTGTCTCAATGTCCTGGTCAAGAATCCTCCGGATAAATGTGTCATTGGCTTCAATGTGTCGCTGTTTGTCGTGGGACCTTGCAGTGTGCACATGTCCTGTTTGCCAACAAATAAACAGTCAGTTACAGCGAATAACAACCAAATGAACGAGAGCGATTCCAGCTTCCTTTTAAACAAAGTGAATATAAAAATACTTTTCATCAAAGCTTCTATTTTTATTAAAACGGAAATCAAATCAAGTCTGTCTGTCCCTTTAAACAGAACGAAAGCAAACACCTCCTCGCCCTCCTTTTTTTTGTCTTTTTTTTTGAAAAAAACTGGAAATAAATTTATCAGAGCCTCTGCTTTAAAAGGATGTTTTCTCTGAGTCTTGTTTGCAAACTTTCCTCTCTTTTTTAATAAACAGTAAACGTGTGTTGATCTCATGTCTGAAACCAAAATTGCATTAAAAATAGAGGGATTGCTGTATGAAATGCAAGGATTATTATTATTATTATTATTGCTGCCATTACTTTTCCAATTATTTTTCCAATTATATAAATTATCCAATATTTACAGGATCCTTGGTTTATACACACAATACCACCAGAGCATCGATGATCTCAAGCTTCTAATTGCATTAATTGTGTGTGGGTGTGGGGGGGGAGTGGGGTGTGGAGGGAGTGGGGGTGGGGGGGGAGTGGGGAGTGGGGGGGTAGTGGGGTGTGGAGGGAGTGGGGTGGGGGGGAGTGGGGGGAAGGGGTTGTATTATGTATCATTGTCTAATGGGCAATGGATCTGTTTTGAAATCACAAGAATATGTGCTATTGATAATCTGAAAGAAAATCAATCCGGAAATAGCTTTTTATTTATTTTTTCGGGGGGGGGGGGGGGAGAGGTGACATTTTTTATAAAAAGAAACCTTGTCATATTTTTTTTTAAAAAAATGCCAAATTGGATTTATTATTAAATTACAACAATAAACGCACAGAGAGGAGTGTTCTTTAAAAAATGCAAATGAGATTTTTTTTTAAAAATCACAAAGGTTATGGTGGAAAAGTACCCCCCAACCCCCCCCCACACACACACACACACAGGGCTGGGGGATAAAAGGGGGGGTGGGGGGGGGGAGGGAAACACACACACACACTGCCCTGTCCACACTAAAGCTACAGGGAAAATAATCTGAGGGGGGGGGGAGCCGAGCTGCCGCGGTGCGTTCGAGGAGGAGGAAACTGGTTTTATTTCTTTTTGTGGGGGGGGGCAAAACAAACAGCAGTCAGTGAATTGGCGCTGGAGGAGCTGGTCTGCTTTTTTTTTCTTTTCCCCTCTCGGGGGGGGGGGGGGTTGGTGTGTGTGTGTGCAAAAAACACAACCAACCCCCCCCCCACCACACACACACCACCCCCCGGGAAGGCCATTGCCGCGTTGCAGCAGCTGAGAAACTGTTGCGTTGTGTGTGTGTGTGTGTGTGGGGGGGGGTGCGGGTGGCGGGTGGCGGGGGGGGGTGGCGGGTGTGTGTGTGTGGGGGGGGTTGTCCTTCCCACCGATCGCTGTGTGTGTGTTGATCGCGGGCGGTGGAGCCCTCCACAGAGAGAGAGAGAGAGAGAGGGACAGAGCCCCTGAGCCGGAGGTAATGTCACTTCCTTCATTTCCATGGCTTTGTGCATTGAGAATCTAAGCGCCATTGTGTTGTGTGTGTGTGGGGGGGGTGAGGGGGAGGGCGGGGTGGGGGGAGGTGGGGATATTGTTTTTTTTGGGGAAAAAAAATGCAAAAAAAATACCCCCCAAAAAAATTGATGCGAGTTTTTATTGTGCGCGCAAAGGCGCTGAAGATGGCGCCGCGGCGCCACGTGATCGGTGTCCGCCCCCCGTGTGTTTGTTACACTATCGGTTTGTTGCCGTTTGGGCCCGAGTCTGCCATCCGATTGGTCCGCTCGCCTGTCAGTCAGTCAGTCAGCCCGGGGAGGGGCTGTCAGCCGATTGGTCCGCTCGCCTGTCAGTCAGTTAGACAGGGGCGGGGCTGCCATCCGATTGGCCCGGCGGCCCTGTCGCTCGCACACCGGGTGTGTGTGACGCCCCATCTGCTGGTTGCCGTTCGGGCCCGGGACCCGCCGTCTGATTGGCTGCTCGGCCCGTCACTCAACCGCGCTCGGCCCTGCGATTGGCTGCCCGGCCCCGTCAGCCGCGCCGACACTGCCGACGCCTCCTGTGCCGAAGCGAATCCCTCTCTCTCTCTCTGTCTCTCTCTCTCTGACTCCCGGATGCAATGTTCAGTGTTTTTTTTAAAAACTGCGTCTGACGCACATTGAAATAATATGCGCTGAAATATATATATATATATGTGTGTGTGTGTGTGTGTGTGTGTGTACACGCGCGCGTGCATCTGTGCAGATTGCATGCACACGTGGCGGTTTCTGTGCAATGGCTCTCGAGAAAATTTTGCTTTGCCTTTTAAAACCTATTTATTTCCAATGATTGGGACTATAAGGTAATTACATCTCTGCATGCTGAGGATGAGCCCACGATAGGAGGTTGACATTTTATTCCTGCAGACTTGGGTGTCCTTCCATCTTCCCCCCCCCCCCCCCACTCTGGCTTGTGGTATTAATAGCTGTTGTTTTGTAGTTGTGCTTTAGATATATGTGTCTATACATATATATATTTATATAGTGTATAAAAGATTAATATGCAGCTCTCCGCTTGCGGTGATGGTAGTTTGCCTGCGGTGCGGTGCGGTGGGGGAGATGTGTTTTTTTTAAAAAAATGTGAAAACATTCTTCGGGAAGAAATGCATCACGTGAGAGGGAGCTGTGCTGTATTTCGGCTTCTTGCCACCATGCTCTCTGGCTTTCTCCCCCCCTCCTCCTCCCCTCCCTCTCCCCCCTTCCCTCTCCCCCGAATACTTTCGAAAGAACAGGTTACGAAATTGTACCGGAGACTCTTTTGAGATTTTTTAATATAAAGGCGCGAAGGTTGTTCGCAAGCGGTGTGTGTGTTTTTTTCCGCGCGGTGGGGAAGAAAATGTTGCACAAGCTCTCAACTTTGTGCGAGAGTGGAACTTTTCACTCTTCGATCCATCGGCGTGCCTCGGTGTTTGGAAATTCTCTGTACACCTTTCCCTCCCACCAGCAGTGAGCACAGTACTTGACTGAGTGATTGGTCTCGACTAGTTAGAAGCGGCTGTGGCCCAGGCACCGCTCTTCTTCAAGTTTTTGGTTTCAGTAGTGACTTGGCAATTTATGCAATGCCTTTTGCCGAGACAGACAGACAGAGAGACAGAGAGAGAGAGAGACGAGGAAAGAGAGGGAACATTTGGAAGAGCTTCACACAATAAAACACACACAGGAACGAAGTTTGAGTGTTGATGTAACATTAGGCAAATGCAGCGAGAGAACTATCCCAGAGAGAGGCCGCACAGTGAGTGTGTGTGTGTGAGTGTATTCAACTCGACCATTTGCGTAATGGCAGGGAAAATAATAATAATAATAATAATCCTGGCATTTGACACAGCGCCTCATCACGTCGTGGAGACACCTTCGAAGAGCTTCACAGAATACAGCGTAAAGTGCAGAGAAAAGACCCTTTTCGTTTGATATTAATGCAACATTACCCTTCCCGACCGACCGACCAGCTCTGGGGGGGAGGGGGTGATGGTGGGGTGGGGGGGGGTTGATGGGGTGGGGGGTGGGGGGGTGCGACAGCGTTTAATGCGCTGAGTTTACCCCCCACCCCATTCCCACCCCACCCAGCACCACCACCACCACCGCAACCCAACCTGCTGGGAGCCCAGCGCCCGCCCCCTCGCCGCCTCGCCATTGGTCGCGTCGCGGCTACGCGTCGGCACGGCGAGCGCCCATTGGCCGCGGGCGCCGTCAATCGGGGAGGGGAGGGCGAGGGCCCGCCCCTCAGGAGTGGGTCGGGTTAGGTTGGCCCGCGGTGTGGCTCAGGCTCGTGTGTGTGTGTGTGTGTGTGTGAAGGGGATTTTTTTGGGGGTTCAGTGTCAGTGTCTTTGGGTGTTTTATTATTATTATTATTATTATAATATATATATATATATTGTAGTCAAAGCCTTTGGTGGCAACGATGGATATGAAGAAAAGAATTCACTTAGAGCTCCGGAACAGGACGCCCTCAGATGTAAGATTTGTATTTGAGCGCTGCACAGGGGGTCGGTGGGGAATCTGTCATCAGAAATGCAGCTTTTTTTTTAAAAAAAAATGTCATGTGTGTATAATGTGTATATACATATATATATACATACATATATATATAAAAAATGTTTTTTCGATTCGATGAATTAATTTTGTTGTCATTGAAAAAAAATTGCAAAGTTAAACTTGTTTGGGGGTGTGTGGGGGTGGGGGGGTGGGAGGGGGGGTGGAGGTGGGGGGGGGGGGGGGGTTGGGGGTGTTTGGGAAAGCAGTGACTTACTTTTGCTGTGTGTGTTGTGTTGTGTTTTCATGTCCAGGTATTTATTTGCAAATGTTTTTTTTTGCTCTTTCGTTGCCCTCTTCCCTTCTCCCCCCCCCACCATCACCCCCACTCCCACCCCCCCCCACACACACTCCCCCCCCCCCCCCTCACCTTGCAGTCTGCAATTTTTTTTGGAAGGGGGGGTCTTCTTTCTTAAAAAAAAAATTTTTTGTGTGTCATTTAATTTGGAGGGAGAAGGGAGAGAGAGGGGTTGTTTTTTTTAAATAAAGTGTGGGTTTAAGTGTGTGTGTGTGTGTGTGGGGGTGTGTGTGGGGGGGTGGGAGGGGTTGGGGGGGGGGTTAATGCAAAAGAAAACGCACGCGTTGTGTGTGTGTGTGTGTGTGTGTGTCTCCAGTGGAACTGACTCGACTGCACGAAACGTAACAAGAGTTTTGGTTGGGAGTCGCACAGCGTGGAACCGGTTTGTCTGTAACACAGCAAAACTTTTCCCCCCTCTCTCCCTCTCTCTCTCTCTCCCTCTCCCTCTCCCTCTCTCTCCCTCTCCCCCTCCATCACCGCCACCACTCGTTTTATTTTTTTTATATATATCTTATTTTTTTAATATATATATATGTAACGTGAAATGACGTTCCTTTCCAGCCGAGCACCGGGGAAGTTTTTGGGGGTGAGAACGCGGAGACTCTGTGTGTGTGTGTGTCTGTGTCTCTGTGTCTGTGTGTCTGTGTGTCTCTGTGTCTGTGTGTGTGTGTGTGTGTGTCTGTGTCTCTGTGTCTGTGTGTGTGTGTGTCTGTGTCTGTGTCTCTGTGTCTGTGTGTGTCTGTGTCTCTGTGTCTGGGGCTGAACCTCTGGGAGGACACAGGAGCCATATTTGCAACTTCACCCTCTCCAGAACGCGCCCTTTTTTTCAATTTCTCTCTCTCTCATTCACTCTCTCTCTCTCTCTCTTTTTTTTGCAAAAAAAACAGGGGGTGGAGGAGGGGGGGGAGGGAGGGAGGGGGGGGGAGGGGAGGGAGGGGAGTGGGGGGGAGGGGGGGGGAGTGGGGGGACTGGGACACATCTGGTTCAATTTCATGGTTTGATTGCAGAATGTGGTTTGATGTGTTTTTTTTTGATGGGTGAGTGTGGTCTGTGTGTGTGTTGTGTGTGTGGGGGGTTGGG